>NW_010332742.1:32231-33513 GCF_000700745.2 Antrostomus carolinensis | reverse complement strand
TTACCCAGAAGAAACCAGAGGAAGGTAAAAGTCAACCTAAAACATATAAACAATGTGGTTGTGTCTGAATCATCACTCCAAGTCCCCCATGCTTCAGTTCTGCAAGCACAGAAATCTGGGCGTACATCCAGCTGTGAATTTCACAGATGGATCCTCTCTCTAAAAAGGGTCTGCACAAAAACCCTAAATCCAAGTACTCCAGACTTTGCAAACATTCATATTCTCCAGTTTAGGTGCATGTCTACTAGAAATACTACAGTCTGGCAATTAAAACTCCGATCTCTATATTTACATTACTAATGGTCTGATAGCCGTGACTTTGAAAGCTTGGTTTTGAGTTGGATTTAACCAGTGTCAGGTATAAACGAGTTAAATCTTCAGCTACTGGTAACTAGAGTAAAATAACTGAGGATCAAAGTGCTTCAACAGTGATGCCCGCATGAATCAGCAGAGAAACACTTAATTCACTGAGTGACAAACTGGTCTAATACTCTCCGTCTTCCTGCAGGTTCTTCCAATCCACACAGTTCCCATTTTAATCAAGCCATGTCCTTTTGTGGGTTTTTAATTTGGAAACTTTGCACTCCAAAACACAGGCTAAACTCTGCCCTCAGCTGAACAAACACGATTTCTTTACGGTGAAATTGTAGTTGAACTAGGTTTAGTGAGAAAAGTATTATTGACTTCTACCCATGGACACTGAAGTGAGTGATGGGTTTGCATCTGAGGGAGAATCTTTCCCCATGGATAATTGTCAGGTGTGGAAGTACAGGCCAGAGCAGACTGTTCCTTGCTTCCACCCAGCTGTGTGCGTTGGAGCACGCTTTGACTCATGGGTGGTGGGAGGGTGCTGGCAGCATGGCAGCCATGTGCCAGACCTGTTTGTGCACCAAAGCAGCGTGCACTGCACGACCAGAAAACCCTGATGCCCTGAAGAAGTAGCTTTATGGTAACACAGCAAAGTGACAGCGTAGTTTAGTCCTTTTTCAGTCTTACTGCCTTTGTGCAAGAACTCTGAACCTTCACTTTTAACATGCAAAAAATAATTTGGGCCAGGGCAAAAGCAGGACTAAATTAGAGGAGTGTGAGTTTGCAATTATTCCCTCTGATCATCTCTGCTAGGGCAGTCTAGTCAAAGATTCCCAAATTGTGGTGTGGTTTGGTTTGCTTTCTTAATGATGAATGACTTCATCATCCGTGAATGAATCAAGGCAAATGTAGGACAAATAGTGAGACACATGAATGACTCTTATGACATTTGCTATGTCTCAATCGGTGCTGG
>NW_010332742.1:6933-32198 GCF_000700745.2 Antrostomus carolinensis | reverse complement strand
TGAGAATGACTAAATGAAGGGGGAGCCACTTCAGAAGTATGGGAGTCAATGGTGAAAGTATTGTGACAGTTAAACCTCCCTGGGTTAAATATCTGTCATTATGAGCAAGACAGCGTCAGTTATTTTGTAAATGCTTGGTTCCAGGAGACTCCGTAGCCACAAGGCCAGAGGAAGCTGGATGATGTACCAGATATCATTTTCACTTACCTCCTGGTGGGTCTTCATCAGCCACTCTGGGGTTTTCAATTCCTACCAGAGCAGCAGCAGGGCTGTTCTCCGAAAGTGTCTGTGAAGGTCCTGACTTAGCAAAGCACCTGCCCTCAGATGCTCTGTGTGGTTGTGGTGCATCCAGCCTGCCCGCAGGCAGTACCTTCAGCCACTGCTTTCCAGTTGAAGGGGCACTGCTGCGGGCACACAGGGCACTGCCATACACACGCTGTAATCATGTTTCACCGGTCTGACAAAGCCACTTAAAAATAACACCCAGCGTTTTTATAGATAAATGGTCACCAACCTGGGAAGCTGTCCTTAGGGCTTGGGGAAGTCCTCCAGTTCAAGTCACTGGACATGAAGTAATTATATTTTTGTACAAATTGATGTTTGCAAAGGCTGGAAATAGTCTGCAAAACACTGGCCACTCTAGGCATGGGGCAGCTCCACTGAGCAAATGCTTGGTTTAAACCAGAACTGAGGAGGACTTTTAAGAGCTGTGGTTTTTAATTGCATTCTGTTTTGTGGGCCTTTTCTACCTTAAAATTACATTTAATTTTTTCTTATCTGGTTTCTTTTTCACACGTATGCATTTGCTTTGAGTGGGATGCTGTCTTCTGATTTCCAGCAGGCAAACCCTAGGGTGAGATTTGCAGCTAGGTAAGCTGAATTACTTGAGAGCTTTTCTCCTGAGGTCATCCTGCAGCTTATAACTTCTACTATGTTTTTAGATATGTTTCCTTTTTAAAAAAATGCCATTTATTTTGATACCATTTTTTCTTAAATATACATTATTATAGGCTATTATTAAAATAAAAAGCACACAAAACTACTATTATTATTTCTGCAGAAATTAATATCTGTGGAGCCTTGTTTTATACTTTATTACATTGCATAGCTTTTCCCATCTTCAAAACTAGTGCAAGCTTTAGATCAAGATTAAGACTTTCCAAAAGTTCAGGCTATTCTGATAATCGTCTTGGTTCAGATGCAGCATTAAGTGCTCCTTCAACTTTTTCTGTCATGCAGAAAAACACCTCTGCTTTTCAGAAACCACTGCTGAGCACAAGTGTATCTGCAGAAAGGCTGAAAGAAACCTCTCCCATGTGTGACATTCCAGTGCAGCCCTCACTCTTGGGGAGCACACCTGGTACCATGCAAATAATCGGGCCCTTAATCACAGTTAGGCTGTAATATTTACTGCATTTCAACAGATTGTGGTCAATGTAACAAGACATTCATTTCCTCCTGTGTTTGCAATGAGAGATGCACAGAGCTGATGGCTGGTTTATTACAGGAAGCTCGTGTTGCCGCACACATGCACGCTGTGCTGAAGCTAGCTCAGTTTAGGAGGATCAAAGGCCAAGGAACAAGGGTGATTAGCCAAGGACAGCCTCTTCCCCAGCCTCTGCAGCAAAGGTAACTCGCATCATGCCATGTGCACAGACCAGAACCTCTCGAGGATTTTTCTTTTCGAGATGTGTGCTGTATTCAGCTGACGGGCAGATGCACTAGTTACGTGGGGAGTCCCTATCTATGGCACCTAGACAAAAATGCTTCAGCAGACAAATAAGTGAGGAAATTCATTTTCTTGTCTTTAGAAAACAGTGCACACCATCACGCCTGGATAGATTGAATTTGTTATGATAGCAAAACAAGTTCTATGGAAACCATTGTGAACCCTGGAGTGAGGCTGCCCAGGAGAGTTGGGGAAAGCCGCTTTTGTTTGTTGTGCTTGGCATCATTTTCCTCTGGATGAAGATGCTTTAATTTTGTGGGGAGACCCAAGAGAGCATTCCTTTTTTTCCATACCAGAAAGCCTTCCAAGCTGGCATAAAAGTCCCCTCTTTCCAGCTGCTCCTTTCCAAACACACTGTGCCTCCTAAAGATAGTCTTTACAGTGGCTGGGGCTGGTGGAAAACATGAAGCCTGCATGGATTAGCAGAGGAATTCATTTGGGCTGACGAATTGGGTTTCCCTCTATAAACAGCATTAGTGTTTTCATCTTTGGACAGCACAGCAAACTTCACGTCCTCTTGCTCCTCGCCCCGCCTCTCCCGCGCTGTGAAACGCCTGCGTCCAGGCCAGCCGTGGTAAAAGACACACTAAGGCCTGCCTATGGGGGATGGAAAACAGCACACGTTCAACGACGCGTTTTCACCTATCTCCCTTCTCAGACAGGTTTTTTCCAACCCTTTAAAGACGTGGTGGGGTTATTTTGTATTTTTCACTTTATTTGTCTTTCCAGGTAAAAGGGAAATTAAAATGATCCATTTGCCACTAGTTTAGTGACCTTGCAAGTAGCCCACATTATATATTTTCTTTTCTTCTTTAATTTCAACTACAATGTACTTATCATCTGCAGGAGTTAGGGATTCTCTAAAGAGGATTTTGTTTACCCCTGTCCCCCCCAGGCCTTTGGGCATGCAGAGGCTGGGTCTCAGAAGCACGGCCCTGCACTGCATCACTGCCTCAGGGGACGGTCCTACCCCTGCCAGGGAAGCAGCCCCCCAGCATGCCACTGAACACCTCTGTGCTGCAGCAAATACACTTTTGTATCGCTTTTACTTTCTTTTATAGCTTACTTGGTGAATATAATAATTGGGGTTATTAATCACCCAACATTATTTCCATCATTGCTCAGGAGGGGAGAGACATGTAAAGGCCAATTACGTGATCAGGCTACATTTAGTGGTGGTTTGTATTTACCTGACTGTTTAGTAATGGATTATTTTGTCCGTGTCACTGACTAACTGAGTATGGAATTAGAGTTGTGTGGATAAAAATGGGGCACTGGGGATTCAGCTGTCAAATGGAAGAATTATTTAAGTAATAAAGCCCTATCCCTTAACTTTACTTAATCACCACATTTTCACATGTATAACCCACACCCCATTAAAACTTCATTCCTTGGAAATAAGTCTTAGCAAGCCTCCACCTCCTGATAACAGATTGCAGTCTCTCCTGCCCTTTCAAGGCACTCTGGATCCAGCCGTTCTCCAGCTCTAGCAGGGGTGTCTGCTCTGGGACAGGGGGAAAGATGAGGGGATTATTATGGCTGAGAGAGAGAGAGCAGGCAACTGAAACAGGCATGGGAGAAGCACACTGGAAGGAAAGGGTGCTGAGGTAAAGGCACTACCCTCATACCTGCTATGTTGCTGAATCATGGTCTTTTTACAAATAACAGATTATACTCATGGCAATATGGGATTTTATAAAAACCAACCTCTACAAAAAAAAAGAAAACCTGAAAGCTGATGGCAATGCCATAGTGCTTTGGAAGTTTATCAGCTTACAGTGTGTTTATTATGATACAGTTCAAGATTTAAGCATTGCCATGCTTTCAGATTAAGCAGAAGTTGGGGTCAGGGTGCTGTTTGCTGCAACTGAAATATTTTCTCTGTCACATCAGTTGATGCAGATACCTATTTGTGCAGTTCCTGATCACCACACTCTCATCTGTGTGGCTGTGTTGGAGTCAAGCACTGTTCCCATTAGAGTGATGAGGAGGCTGCCCCTGGGACCCAAGGGGAGCCTTAGAGTGCTTCCAGGAGAGGAGGTGCTGGCCAGGACATGGACTTTCATGTATAGTTGCTTTAAGCAGGCTTACTGACTGCTGAGGGTTTTGCAGCTGGAGCATCAGCTGTGCTGAACCACACCATGAAAACAAAACTGAGCAGATTTCCAAAATACTAACAGCTGGATGCAGATGACATTTCTGAATCAAGGAAAAAAAAAAAAAAAGAAAAAAGTAGCCCAAAAGAAAGCAGCCGCTCTCGTGTTGCTCTGTCCTTCCAATGCTGCCCTGTGCAGCGGCAGCACCAGGCTGAGCACCTTACACTAAGAGGTGAAGAAGAAATGAAACTGGGGGATGTTTCTGGGGCACCTAGCACAGGTGGTGAGAAGGGGGAGAGTGCCCACTGGAGATGGTTACCCTCTTGAACCATAAAAATTGCCTCTCTCTGTGCAGCCGAAGGACTGCAGCCCACTCTATCCTGATCATCCTTCAGATCTCAGCCAGGGTCAGCAGTGAGCAAACCTTTTCTGAAGACTCTGCTGGCTGTCGCTATTAACAGTGGTGATTTCCAGCCCAAATATAAACTGCGCTATTATTTTTAGTGTTGATTACAGTTGTGTCGAGGTGACCACCCCCTGAGAGGAAAGCCCCATCGTGTGACCCATGGCACAGCCAGAGCAGAGCATGCTCCCACCCCACCCTCCGTCCCAATGGGCCCCACAGGGATGTTGGCTGCTGGCTTGGCTGTTGAGACATAACTGATCTCTGCTTGATGGGGTTCTCCCAGGGTCACTGGTTGTTGTCTGCACAAAATGAGGGAGTTCTCAGTTCTGCGATGCTCCTTCTGCTCTCTCCCAGCACCCACTGTGGTGTGAGCCTGCTCTGAAGCCACTGTGGCTTAACCACCCACTTAAATTTGAGTGCATTTTAACTTCTCGGCTGAAAAAGGGGGAAGACCCAGCCTCTTGGATGATTTATCTTTTCTCACCGGTAAATTACTTTCATTTTTAAGAATCTTGATGTGGCATTTTTGTAGTACCTAGAATATTCCCTCTCCTTTACGAGGCACCTGCCTGTTTTGCTTCTGCTGGGCTCAGCAATGCCGTGGCCAGTGGGCAATGCCAGTGTGGGTTGAAGTGTTACACTTGCACGCACTGCTGGGCAGTCCTGCAGTGCTGAGGAGCACTGTGGGACCTGGAGCTGGCTGAGACAGTCTGTACAGAGCATGCTACAGCCCACAGCCAAGTTTCCAAGCCTCACAAGTTATAGGGGAGCAAAGGTTAGGATGGACAGACGTCCTGTTGCTTCAGCTGGGTTTCTCCCCACCATGGCTGTTCCTCTCTTCTTTCCCTTCACGTTGAGCCTGGGGCAAAGCACAGCAGCTGGTGGTAGTCAGCCATCAGAGTTGTTCCTGTGTCCTAGAGAACAGGTTATGGCAGCACTGTGCAGTGTCACTCTGTGGTGGTGACGATGGTGAATTCACATCATGATGCTGCATAGACACGCTGTGAGCCTTCCTCATGATGATGCTGCAAGAGGCACGCAGGGAGTCAGCATTGCTTCCCCACTGGTGAGTCAGCTCTCACTAGTACAAAAATCTTCCCATCTCTGCTCAGCATCCCAAAGGACAACCCTCAGTTCCTGCCGTAGGCCGTCCTCTGTTGGTGTTCCCCAACACTTGTTCCGTCTCATCTGTTAGGGAAACGTTGGGTACTGTCTGGGCTAATTCTGCGAGGTGATGCATGCTTGTCTCTTTGTATTTGATTTTTAAAAAAGTGGCTAGATGTCTAATCCACAGTGATTTAGTTGAGAATTAGCTACCAAAATACCTTAAAAATCTCGCCTTGCAGAAGATATCCAGTGGCTTCATATGGTTTTATTATGCTGTGTGTTTTAGCTGGGGCATTTCATTCATGTTGGCAGTCACTCTCCTTCCAAGACTGCTCAGAAAGAGTTATGGTGATCTTGGCCTTCAGCTTTGCTACTACTGTGTCTTCCAGCTGTCTGTGGCTAGTTCCCCAACTGCAGGACAAACAGTATTCCCATTCAATCCGCGTTCCTAGCCGAGAGGATGGCCTGCCAATTGCTTCTGAATGTGTTCTGTAGTCAGATGAGATCATATCAAACGTAAGCAAGTTTTATCTTTATTTTAGGCAAGAGGGTGTTTTATCGTGATGTGGTTCCAAAGCCTTCCTTGTTTGGTTGGAATTCACCCAGGAAGTGTAGCAATGGCTGGTTACATGCAAAGTAATAGATTCAATATGAGTTACAAATGTGGAGCTTGTGAGCTGGCTGTGCAAACTTGCATATAAAGGAGAACATTGTCATACAGCTGATGAGAACTTGGGAGTGGTGAGGATGGTCTTGGTAGGTAGTTGCACTGT
Source organism: Antrostomus carolinensis (assembly GCF_000700745.2). Taxonomy (NCBI): domain Eukaryota; kingdom Metazoa; phylum Chordata; class Aves; order Caprimulgiformes; family Caprimulgidae; genus Antrostomus; species Antrostomus carolinensis. The sequence goes on along the minus strand of NW_010332742.1, from coordinate 26,087 downwards.
CTTGCAGCATGCCCCTGAGATGCTGCAAGGAGCATAGTATTTTGCTTCCTGCCTGGGTTTCATGGGGATACACACAGCTCTCAGACCTCACAGTTGGAAAATTTGGCATGGCTCATCATTAAATCCTAGGAATGATTCCCTGGGGCAGTCTCTTTGGGTGGTTGCTCCTACATCTTGATCTGGAATTGGAATGGGAGGTCTGCAAATAATTGAGGGCTAATTTCTGAACAAATGTAGGTTGTTGCTATTGTGGTGAGGTTGGGAATTGCCCAACCTCAATAGTGCCGGCTGCACTTCAGCTAAAGATAGTCACCTCAACAGCTATTGGACGTCGAGGAGCTCAGTTCTATTTCTGGTAATTTATGTCCCCCCTTTTCTTTTCTTTTCATACTCAGAACAAGTTTTCTTGTTGTGCCATTGACTCAAATTTAAAGTTTGAAGGCCTTGGATCATGCATATACCTTTTTCTTATTCTCTCAAGCTATCTAGTGTCAGACATTCCTGGCCTTCTTGAGGTGAGATGCAAAGTCAGTTACAGTAACTGCTCCCCATAGTCTTTTGCACTCCCTTTTTCTAATTATAGGTGTCTCTTATAGTTAAATCACTCAGTCAGTTCATAATGGTCTCTGATTTATACATATACTCCATAGTATTATGTAGTATTTTTATTATTACGTTATTTTATGTTAGAAACCCCTGCACGGATGAGAACTCCGATGTGACAGATGCTGTGTTGGAAAAAAAGCAGTTCCTGCCTCAAAGGACTTACAGTCAAAGTGCAAAATAAAAGCAAACAGATGGAAATGGGCAGACACACAGTATCTTGTATGTGGCACCTCCTTGACATTGTTATATGTGAATTGTAACACTCTGTCAATAACCACTTAAGTATTTAATGGTCTGGACTCTTTCCAGCTAACGGGGGACTCGTAACTGTAGCCCCAAAGTGAGGCACACAGCTGTCCTGGACTCCCATTGCCAAGACCCACAGACCTCTCTAGCGGTGCTGATCCCTTTCCATCATCTGCAGGGGCGGGTCCTGGTACCAGGGCTCCTAAAACAGTGCTCGCCATTCAGTGCCTAACACAAAGTAGGGAAGAATCTGGCCCCAAACATTCATTTGATGAAGGATGTGGAGTCTTGATAGGAAAATAATCTGTGCGCAGAAGTGATTTCATGTGTTCCCGTGTTCAGTGTTTTTCACTACGAACACTGTGCCTACTGCCCATAAGCCTCTTTACAATAAGGCACGTAGGAAACATATGCCTTCTTCTCGCTTGCTGTTCCAGAGTTGTTTGTGAAAGCAGAGTAATTGCAAGCAGAAGGTTATTTGCATGTCGGTTCCAGAGGAGAGCTTGGTTTATCTGGCAGAATTGTTTCTAGGCCACTTGTGCATCTTCCCTGTTACCTTAGTACAGTGATTGTCTGTTGGCTGTTTTTACCTGAGAGCCAGGCTCAAAGTTCAGTTCAGACATGTTTGAAGGGAAACCCAGTTTGCTGGGGAGGCCTGAGTTCTGCAAGAATCCACAAGCCCTTCAGCAGGGATGCTTGCAAAGTTAAGACACAGCAGAAGATAAGATGCCAGAGAATTAGAGCCAGTAAATAGTTTTGTGGATTAATAGACATAAGTGCTCAAGGGAAGAAAATAGATTACATTATTGACTGTTCATCTCCTGCAAAACTGCCTAAAGGGAAGGGTAATATGGTTTGTTTCTCCTCAATTAAATATTTGTTCTAGTAGTTCCTTTGTGACAGAAATAAAAAAAGCAGCAGCCTTGCCTATTCTTGTTACTTTCGGCTAATCCTGAATGTGCTGTAACTGTTCTTCAGTCCCTACCCCCCAATTATTTCCTGTAAAACTAGCTTTCTCCCATCCATTCTCTTTTCTCTCTCTGTTTTTGAAACGCTTCGCTGAATGACTCATATCACCTCTTAGTAAATAGGTTAAGTCTAAGAGAATGGTGAAACTGCCTAAGTGACATGTGAATAAATAGTCTTATCGCTTGTGTGCTTTTCCTGCCAGCAGTTACTATTTTAGAGGCATTGTGGTATCTCTTACCAATTTCATTAGCTTTTAAACCGTGAGGTGCAAGCTACTGTAGGAAAGAATCATCATCAACCTCCTTTGGTTTTGCTGTTTTTAATCTAAAAGAAATATGTCTTATTATAAAATGGCACAACAGTTATGTAGCAAATTCATAAGGTCCAAACCACGCACACAAAAATAGATGCGAGCACAGTTCACCCTTGTGCTTTGCAGCAGCAGCAGCCGCAGAGTTACATCAAGAGTTGGGAGTGACAAAATGAAGACTCTTGCCTTGTGTTTCTTAAGCTTCAGTCCATCAGCTTAATATTTCTGCATTGGTTTAGCCAACTAATGTGGTTTAAGAAAATTAACTCCATCCCCTTCTGGTATAAGTTTTTGTATATTTATTTATTATGTGTGTATTCTACTTGGAATATTTTACTTGGTCTTATTGCATGTTAACTAAAACTAAATACAAACTTCATATTTTCTCAGTAACTTGCTAACTATCAACTAGAGAGAGCCAACTGCATGACTCAAACACGTGTCCCTTCCCTTACAATTTCAGCCAAGACTATCTGGCATCAGAGTACTGCAGAATGAAAGTCATATCTAAATATATGTGAGCAGAAAGAAAGTCAGTTAAAAAAAGACTTTGTTATGGAAAGCTACTACAAACCAAATCCACGGTGGCCTGGAGTTTCTCAGCTCACCCAGGCTGATCTAGTTTTCCACTTTCAAGGTACGCTTCCCAAAGTGGTTGCTGGCACTCATAGAACTGCACAAAGCTATTGCATCTTTTTGCATCCCTTTATGCCTTACATGTAGTGACTAAACAGACTTAAAGATTTTATCTAACAAATAAAATGGATCTTTGTCATCATCTTAGCAAATTTAATAACACAAGAGTTTTTGCTTCATAATCATATAGTTCCTGGCAGTGTCAGCGTTAATATTCAGAGCCAGTCCTTTGTCAGGTAACTCGTGAATGAGATTGGCAGCGCCTGGCACGGAGTGCCACCCCAAATGCCCTTGCTCACGTTTGGTTTCAGTATGTGCAGCGCTGTGGACCACACAGAAGAAGGATGCTGAGAATGAGATTTAAACAAACACCTCAGTTTGATGGGCTGACTCTTGCCATTGTACTCATGCAGTGACTGAGGTGCAACTCCTCTAAATTAAAGGTTTTTTACACCAGGGTGACTGACCCTTTCGATGAACTCCAAGGGCTTCCCACAGTGATATGCTGAAGCATAACGGGGCAGGAGGGAAAGGACATTAAATTGTGCCTGAAGGTACAATTTCCAGATTGCCAGCTGATGTAAATTCTTCCTCCACTCAATGTATAGACAGGGTTTGAGCCTATCTTAGAATCTTCTGATAAAAAATTGACAACTAAATACTGAAATCCATCGAGCAAACAGGCAATCACACTCCGGAGCAAAAATTGGTCTTTCTCTTGCTATTGCAGTCATCCCAGGATGAGAAAGTTCATGCGTATGTGCACGTGTGTTCTGCAGATATCACATAACCCTAGTTTCATGGAGAAGTTGCCTAGAAAACTTAACTCATTGATTTCCAGGAGATTCAAACAGGGATTAAATGGATTAAATAACTGAAAGCACCACAAATGGCACCTGCTCAGCCTTAGACTTCCTCCATTCTGCTCACTTTAGGGCAACATTTGGCACCTATTTCTCCAGGAGAGTGTGTCATTTGTAAGCAATATAATTCTCTATATTGTTTGCACTTCAGATTTCAGTCCTCTTGCTACAGGGTCTCAATAAACTGGTCTTCCAGGGAATTAAACAACCCGTTAACACCCAGTTCTTTTCTTAACTGATTAACTGTGTGAAAGTCCTCTGGCCATGGAAGTGTAATGATTTTTTTACTAATCGCTTACAGGTTCAGGCGCAACTTATTACTGATTTACAAGATTGTAACCATTTGTGTAACAAGCTGAAGTGAAGCATGGCAAAACAGGACAGGCACCCAGCAGCTGGGTGCACTGCAGGTAGCACAGGGAGAGCAGCACAGCTTTCACATTATCTCCGCTGCTGCGAACTGCTCTGTTTTCCTTCTCTTATAACTGGTCACTTTGCTTTGTATCACTGAGAAGAACTTGGCTGGAGGGAACTGCAGAGTAACAACTTCTGTCTGAGGATAATGCCTGAATAAACAAAAGCAAAAGGTTGCTTGTCTGAAAGAAATTATTCAGGCTACCAGCTGTCTGGAGATACCAGTCCCAGACTTCCTGCGTAGTCAGTGGAGAGAGCATCTGTGCAGCTTCTCACAAGTGGTACCTCAGTGTCTCCCAAGACAAGGCATCTCCAGGGCTGAGGGATGCTCCATAGTCTCCTGACTTCCGATGCTCTACAGAAAAGTCAGAACAGGTCACTGTTGGCTCACTTCTAATAGAAATACTTAGGACCTAATTTTTAGAGGTGTCGAGCACTCCAACATTGGCTGACATTTATAGGTTTAAAGGTTTTAGGTTGGTAAGTTAAACTGTTGCCTATTAGGATTTTTAGAGTGCCTAAGTGGGCTCAGCACCTCATGCCTTTGGTAGTTTGAGATCTAAACTACCTATGGACTTTAAAACATCCCTGTAGGGACTTTTAAAAATGGTTGATCTCTACTACATCCACACACTTAGTATAGGCTCGTTGGATGCAAATCATCATCATTTCAGGCTTTTTTCTGTTAGCTAGACATGTATTATTTAAGTTCCCTGAGTGTGACCTTCACAGTCTTTCTGCATTTGTCAGACCAAAGCAAACCTGTAATAAATCTGGTCCTTCAGGAAGATGTTGGACTTGGCCAGCGCCATACAGCAAGATGATGATACAGCAGAGGTCCAATCTCTGGAGTCCCACTATCCAGTCTTCTGCTATAACCACGAGGTCACGCTTATTCCTGACAGTTTTATCGCAGTTGCTTTGTAGTGGTAGGCTGTTGATCTTTTCTGGAAGCACACTGACAATAATGAAAGTGTGTAGTAAATCCTTAAAATTTCCGAAGTAGTGTCACAGATTTGTGTTTTGAGTATTTCCTTCTTGATAGTTTTGATGTGTAGTGCGTTTAAGACACTGATTTTTTTGTTTTGTTTTGTTTTAGCAGAAATACTATCTTTATTTTCTGCTCTTTTCTTACAGGCACACCCAGCTTCCTGTTAAAGATTTTGGGTAGGATAGTACCATAGATACTGATCAGTTTATTTTTGCACTTCGCTCTGGAACTATATTGAAATATAAGGGAAGAGTATTTAAATATTGTGAGTGAAATCCAGATCCTGTGAATCACGAGCAGTTTAGTTACTGATTTCAGTTGGGACAGTCTTTAGCCAAAAACATGCATTTTATTTAGATTCTGTTTTCCATCAGATATCTGTATTATGATGTTAAATTCATGGAAAGATGCCAATGGGTTTTGAGTCTATTGAAACTGTTATAGCAAAAATGCATCATGAGATTTGAATTACCACTTAGTTTGAGATCAGTAACTTCTTCCAAGAGTTTGCTTAATTAATGGAGATGACCTAACTGCTGTTGGGCTGGATGGTGTTGAAGAGGTTTATAGTTTACATAGACTACAGAGATTGCAAACAGAACAAGGAAGAAAAGTTGCAGGGTGCATCTATTAACATTATTTCAATAAGGACTAAAATCTTTTTTTGATGTGTAATTGAAGTAAAGCTTTACAGCTACGAATCTCTTAGTTTTATGTCCCCATTTTCATTAAAAAAGCCTTTCGTTGCTGTTGATTTATAAAAGAACACCCTCACGCACACATTTTCCCCCAACATTTTGTTGGGTTTGGGCTTCTTGTGCCCAGTACACCTCAGTTTGGATTTACCAGTCAATTAGTTGCTCTGCTTGCATGTGCAAAAGCTGATTTTCCAGGATGCAGAATATAAAATAGGCTGTGTACTGAGTGGTAGGTTCCAGTGTATGATACGTGGCTGCATAAACTTAGGGAGCCAAGTAAAATATTTCTTTTCTATATATAGTCACCTGAAATCCAGCAGCAAAGACGCTTCTGAATCTTGCACTCAAAATTAACTTAGTTTTTAAGAAGCACTTTTTCTTCCTTAATATAGCAAATTTTTTTTAAATTTCCACATAGTTTTGCAGAAGTGCCAAATGCTTTCTTGATGAATTCAAAAGAAATCTAAAAAGATCAGACAGAAAAAAAATGAAACAGAATTTTAAATATTGCCATTTTATGAGAAAAAAAAAATCACCTTATTTGTGTTTGGAGCAAAGACTGTAACGTTCATAATTCCTTTGCACATATCTTTCTCGTTCTTTACAATTAAGGCAAAGCCTAATTTACATGGCCACTATGGTTAGATCTCTTATTTAAAAGGGACTGACTTTTGAGCTGGCATAAATGTGTCATGTTTTATTTGGGCCACTAAGATGACAATGTAACTGAATTTTGCAAAAGGCAGTGACTAGTCTTTGACCTGACTTACAAGACACATGGACCTCCTGTGCCTCTGAAGTCTCAGATCAAATTATCAGCATTTTGCATATGTTTTGTGATCAGTTTAGGAGTGTAATTTTTTGCATACTTATTTTAGACAATATCAGTTCAGAAAAGAGGGGGAAAAAGTTAAGTAGCGATGGATCTGAGCAAACAGAAAGGTCAGCGGTTAAGTTCTGCCTTATGTATTGTATATGCTGAAATGTCCTTTTAATAAATTAAACCACAAAATGAAAGAGTAGCTGAAAACTTTTAACATTTGGCCTTGCAACATAGGTCAAAAGTTACTTTTTTTTCTCAAAAATGGTTTTGCAAATCTTTTTCAGAGCTGATAGATACACACCTTAGCTGGATACAAAACATTATATGAAAAAGAATGACTGTGATCTTTGATCCAAGCAATCAAAAAGAAAGGTAATTGGTATTTTTCTGCCTTTTCTCCAGCTGTGTGTTTCTCTTAACCTTTATTTATTTATTTTTTCAATTACAAAGTCATGCCAATTTTTATTTGGCTTAGAGGGTTTAAAAGCTTATTTAATTTAATTTAATTTAATTTTTTTTCATTCTTTTTCTTCCCCACTTGTGTACCACAAAGCTGTCCTGAAGTAGCTGGGGTCTGGTGGGCAGGGAAGGAGAGATGGGGTTGTGCATGCTGGGCTAAAGCATCTTGTCATTCCCAGGCAGCAGCTAGAACCACGTTAGGACCATGGTTTGCTTGGTCATGTTTTGAGGGCACACTAAAAATTCACTGTTCAGCTTTCCTCCCCAGTCCCTGTTCTGCCATCAGTTCTTCCCTGCGTGTCTTGTGTTGACTTTGCATGTCAAACGCCTCTTGGCCGCATCAGCGGAGCAAACATGGAATGTGCAGGATCCCTGCCCGGTGCAGGGAGGAGGGGCTGAGCTTTGCCTCCTCTGGTGCTGGTGAGACCCTCACTAAGGGCCCAGACCCCAGTCGCTGCCACGGGTGTAGTGCTGTGACAGCATCGACTTCATCAGGGTGATGCCAGAGGTGTACATGGAATCACACTAGTCAAGTTGTTATTCCGATGCACGTGGGGATGTGTGCGCACGCATGCGTATGAGTGTGTGTGCGTGTCTATAATCAATTACAAGGAGCCTGACTCATTGCCAGCTAAAATTGGAGACTGTTTTCTGTCTCTGGACTACTAGTTGAAGCTCGGTATTTAATACAACCCACTATCATCCCGCAAATGAATACACTCCAGATTTCTATCTGAGAGGATGTGAATTAGAGTCTTAAATGTCTTTGAGGACTGGAGCCTGAGAGGCTGACTCTAACCCATCAAAGCTGAGTGATTAGAAGAACACAGACATTTGCCCATGATTTGAGCCAGCCTCTTGCCTTCAGCTAACTTGGGGATCTCCAAGCACTGGGGCCGTTGTAATGCTTGTACAACAGGAGTATCTAACAGAGGATATGCTGAAGAGATTCAGGCCTAGCTAGGCATTTCCTTGGTCTGGATGGCTGACATCAGCTCTAAATTCAGTCTTTTTTTTAATGATTTAATCTTTCTTTATCTTTGCATAAGTCCTCATGGCCCCATTTAATCAGTTCTGTTACTAAGTGGATCAATAGCAGTGTGGTCCAGAGCTGCCACATGCCAGGCACCTTAAATAACAATATTTTATTTATTAACCACATCATCTCCATTTCCTTTTGGCTAGAAACGGGCAAATAATGAGAACCGATACTTGAGATACATTTTAACCATGCTACCAAAAAAAGATAGATGGGAGTTCAGAATATGATCTGAGCTTCTTGTGAAGTTTAAATATGTCTCAGTTTGCTGATCTTGTTCAACCTACTGTTGAAACCCAAGTCACTGAGATTACACCTGGATCTGGAGCAGATCACCAAAGATGTGTGATTTCACTAGACTCAGTCTGGAGGTGACTCCAAGCTGGGAGAGAGATACTTGCCTTGGGATCCGTTCCTGTTATGTTTAGATATTCATTAGATTTAGGGGCTCTGGTTGTAGATTAGGACTTTTTGCGCTGGAACAAACATTAATTTACAAGTCCTTCCCTTGGAGTGCCCAGACTAGTGTTGCCCAGTTTAAACTGCAACTAACTCCCCTCGCTACCTGGATTTAAGTGAAATTCAGGGTAACTATGGGACGTTCATGTGAGCTGATAACAGGAAGCCCCCTTGTCATTCAGATGCCTACAGTAGAATTTGCCACCTGTAAGAGCTGGCACAGAGAGAGCAGCTGCACCCGAATGTTGTCCTGCAGCCCATCTCTGGGGTTAGTGTTTCATACTGTTCCCCTGCAACTTTTTAGCTCTTTTCAGATTGTAGTCCCCCTATGAACCTCAGCCCACAAAACCCACTGCTGACCTCCCATGCAGTGCACAGGAGCGAAAGTGAAGTTTGCAGGCTGAGTAAGCCCTTTACCACACCGTGTAACCTGCCCAGAGTCTGCAAGGGGAGGTCCCCACACTGGCCAGGCTGTGGATTCATGGTCTGCTGGTGCTGCACAACGGATTTCACTTTGCCTAAAGCTCTGACTGGGAAAAATGGACCTCTCAAAAGACTGTAGGTTTAGTAAACTCCATTTAATTATCTGCTCATTTTCCCCTTAATATTTAACCCTTCCTAGAAGAAGATGGCTGTTGGCTCTAATATTTCCACAAGTGGTGGCTTTATTAAATGAAAGGAAACTCATAAATGGTATTTTTGGTACACCAGCTGCTCAAACAAACGTGTCGATAAATAAATCGGCCTGCAGTCTCAGCCCACTTGTTTTTAGAAAGGAAATGACCCTGTAAGAGTGGGTGCCCACTTCTTTTACCTCACTGCTATTTTTAGCTGAGGCTGTGAAAAATTTCCATTGAAGACCTGCTCCTCTCATTTCCTGGGTAGAGCAAACAGGAAGCTCTTCTAACTGAGCTGAAGGAGGTTTTTTTCCTTGAAAGTGGACCAACCTCACCTCCCACTGGTTGCTTGCTTGCACTGCAGAGCAGCAACACACCAAATACCCTACATATGTGCTTTATTTGCAAGAATTCACCCAAAAGGCTGGTAGAAGCCAACTGGTGATGGTGACACGTAGAAAGCTGGGCAGGAGGAGAGGACAGGAGTTCTCCTGTCAGCCATGCTTTTTTGCCCATGTTTCTCTGTGAGAGGCACCAAGCTGGTTGAAATCAGGCATTTCCTGGCTGGAATTAGAAAGAGCTGAACTCTGGGCTCTTAAGGATGGGATTTTTGAGCATGGAGGGATGGAAACTGCCTTGTGTGGCACGGGCTATGGGCTCCCTTCAGGAGAATTTACTGTACCTGGATATGCAGAGGGCTGGCTCCCTGCTCCACTCATCAAGCACCTGTGCCGTGCTCTGTGCAAATACTTAGTCCTTGAGGGGTATAGCCCACCACAGCAGACATCCGTACAGTGATAAGATGGAGCTTTGCATAAAACATAGATGTTACTTTCTCAGAGAAAATAGTGGAGGGAGCTTTCAAACTACTAGTCATAACTACTAAAAATGAATACACGTGTTCCCCTTCCCAGAGACAATAAGAGATTGGGCACAATTTTTTTAAAATTGTTGGGAAGTGATGAAATACTATGTTAATTAAAATTTTTCATAAACATTTGTTAGAAATGAGCCTAAATATGGGGAGTCTTACAGGTGCATACCTGAGAATTAATCAGTCTTGGGTGAGGGTCTTCTCTGGTTTGAATTAGTCCTTGTCTTAGCCCTTAAATATCAACAGGGTGAAATAATTTAGATCTGGGGTCTGAAACCTTAGAAAATTCGGTCTTTTGGTTTTAAGGCAAGTTTGTCAAAGTAGCTTGACAGTTTCCAAACTGTGGACCCTGTTGGTGAATACAGATCCAAGGAGTTGCATGTGAAATGGAGCCCCAGAACAGGCAGGTCTGGAGTTTTGCACCAAAAAGCCCATATCTTAGGTCTCTCCTAATGCAAGCGCAGCCCAGAGGGAGAATATCAGGAGATACCAAAGGGTGCTTTAGGCAAGTAAGTGTGAAAGGTAGACAGGAGAGAATGGCAGTGTATCTAACACGTAATACTGTTCTGATTTTTTAAACAGAGAACAAAGTTCTTCAGTGTCTTCTCTTGAGCTTTATTAGCAAGCCTGACCCAGCCTCCTTTCATAGTAGTGGATGGAAGTTTGCTTATGCTACAGTCTACAAACTATTAAAAAAAATGTAGAGCAAATAGAGTCTGCTGTGAGATTTAAAAAACAAACAACAAACCAAACACAACAAGCCAACACTTCTTCACCTGAACTGCAATTTCTGTGTTTTCAGCACTGTATCCTATATTTCCTTTAAATCTGGCCTTTCTCTTCTCAAAATATTCTTATTTCACCCTAGTGAAACATTTAAAATGCTCAGATACCTAGAGATTAATTATTTTTTTAACTCAGGTAAAGGAAATGTCTGTGAAAGAGCGTACGTAAGGGATGTAGAATTTACTGGACGCATGGTACAACTTGTCAGTTGTGTTTTTGTGGTACTTGAGGCATGCTGAGCACAGTGTAAACCCCCTCTCTCCGGTCCTTCCCCCTTGCTTTTCAAAAATACGTAGTCTGGGTAATTAGGCTAAAAGTTTTAAGTTTTAATAGAATTATGTTACGAATACATGGGACATTTTCAGCTTAACAGCACGCTGCCCAAGTATTGCTTTTACTTCTCGTGATTTTGAAAGTGTTCTAACATTTCTTCCTCTTTTATTTCACAGTTAACGAAATTATCAGGAAGGAATTTTCTGGACTCCCTGCCAGAAATCAGACATAGAAGAAGAGATTTGTGAGACAACTTTTACCGAATCCTTCCATAACTGACCTCTTAGATCCTTCCAATGCCCCTGCAACCTTCTGCTTCCTTAACTGTTCATCTCAAGGCACCAATTCAATGCAAGGAACAATGTATTGGCATCAAGCTGACAGCCTTGACTAAGCAACTCGCCACCTCTCTCTGTAAACATTGAGAAGGACACCCTTCCTTTCGTCCAAAGATTGTATTGTTCTCATATAACAGAGCATCTGTCTGAGGAAACTCTTCAAGCCTGCTGCAAAATATCTATCTGTGTATCGATCTATCTTAGCAATAAGGGAGAAGTGAGATGTCACTCCTGAACACCGCACAAAGCAAGGGAGGTTATATATTAGTGCTTATTTGGGTGGGGTGGGAAATGGGGGAAGAGAGAGTAATATATTCCATAAAAGAATAACGACATTTTGCGGTTCACTAACAATGACTTGCCCTCCAGGTCTCAACGCCCTTTTTGAGAAATTTATCGTTGTAGGAAACTGAGGCAACGCAAGCTTGCTCAGCCTTTATCCGACCTGGGATCAAAAGCCATTTTTTCTGACTCTGAACACTGTGATCAGTATTTCAAACAGTAGATGTCAGCTGAATCTAGGAGTTTTCTTCATTTTTCTTGTTAGACTGGATAGGAATTTGAAGGAGAAGGATGCTCACAGAGAACCAGTGAAAAGAGAAATTCAGCAGTTGTAACACCTGTCCCATGGTAAAATAAACCCAGATAAAACAGAGAGTAATATATAGGAGTCACAGTAAATCCGAAGATTTTATGATTGATAATTTCTAATATTTACTCAGTGTATGAACACCTCTTAGATATTTTCTCTCTAATAACTTGTTGCTGTTTCTTTTCATATAGAACCTGCTATTGGCTCAAAACTTACCTTATTTAGCAGCTGTAACATTTAACCACACAAGCTGCAGAGGAAAATAATTGCATCTTACAGAAATCATATGTTCCAGAAAAAAGTATACACTTACTTATATTGACCTTGTCTTTTAGCTTTGCAAAGCCACCAGCAATTTCTGGGAAGGTTAAATTTCATGAGTTTGTATGTTTGTTATGTTTTGCTTCATGTGTTAGAATATAGTGTACTGACACAGGCTTATCATGGTAAGAGATAACCGCTGCCATCTGCAGTTGTACAGCTAGCAAGTTTATAACGTTTTGGTGTGTCATTGCTACCACAGTGTGATAAAAAGGTATCGTGAGTGGATAATCAATGTACAGTAAAAGATAGCCATTATATTGTAGGGAATACTTAGTAATCTCTTCTGGTTTTGTAAATGAGGAATGCAGATATTTTTAAGAGTGCAGAGCCTGAGCTCTATTTTAGAAAGCACAGTGAATCTATCCTGTTCTCAGCTGTTTTGCAGTAAACTTTGCTGAATACTAACATGTCCACATGCTCACAGCAGGAATTAGATTATATGAATGCAGCAGACCTGCAGAGCAACTGCATAATTGGTTCCCTAGTAGTGCAAGAAAGAACTTGCAGAAACCCTGCAGAGTATGTGCTCAGCTCAACAGAAATCTTTTCAGGAGTATTGAGAAGAATATATTTACTGCCACTAAAAGCTGACACTTAAACTCTGCAAGGTCTTCAGTTTTAGAGTTAGAGGTAGAAGCATTAGACTTTCCAGAACACCTGACCTAGGTCTCACCAGTAATCTTACATCTTAAACTGAAATCTGAATTTCACAGGAGTAGCTCTAAGCTCTGGATTCAGCCAAGCCTGGGTCCAGAACTAGAGCAGGGCTGTTCCTGATTGCAAATCCCAAAGTGGCATGAATAACACAGCCTGGGGAGTTTGCTTTGTTTTCCTCATGAGGTACTGCTAGCACACACCTGCTGTGCTAGTGTAGGACAGCGAGAGGTAGCAGGCGTTAGTCCACTTTGTGAGATTCAAATCTTTTGCCACAAAATGAGTCCCCTCTGTCCCATTTCAGCAACACCAAAAAGGCACTGGCTGAGGACATGTCATTCTGATGCTCATATTGTGAGCACCACGTTGCATCCATCCGAATGTAGAGCTAGCCAAGCCTGTTACCTGCAGAGGTGAAAATGGCCTTTTTTCTTACTGACTTTTACAAAAACAAAACTATGGCTTGGCCTAGCCAGAGTGACTTCTGCACAGGGGAATTATTGATCATTAAACAGCACTTTTATAGTATTTTGTCTGGCTTACATGCCTTAAGTAAGCTACTTTGGATTGTTTTAAAACTGCCAGTTTGCCAGATTCTGACATATATTATGGATTTTTAATGCAGTCTGATGTTTGGACAATTTTGAAAAAAAATTCCTCAGGCCAAAAGTTGCCTGTCAGAAGTTCTTTGCTGCAACTGAGTAAAAGAACAGACCAAACATGTCTCCTGGTTTCACAGAATTCACACTTGGAAGTACTGAAAGTGATCATCTATTTTCCCTGATCCAACCTATGAAGTATAGGAGAAATAAAAAAAAAAAAAAACAAAAAACCCAAAACAAAACAAAACAAACCCCCCAAACCAAAAACCCAGGCGGAGGCCCCCCCCCCCCCCCAAAAAAAAAAAATCACTGAATAACTGATGGAAACTTTTCTCTTGCTGGATTTTAAATAGCCTATCAAAGAAGAACATGAACTTCTTTTCAAATCTGTGGATGCACTGACATAGTCTAAAAATATTGCTGCTTATGTAGTGACCGTCCATAGCAACTGCTTGTCAGTAGTCCTCTGTACACAGCTGAATGGCTGATCTCAAAGTCAGATACCAGCACACCAACTCCACTAGCAACCTTCTCCTGCAACGAGCCATTGCAGTGTGCATGCTCATGTTGCAGACTGATTTATTATTATTATTATTTTAATTATTTTTTGCCACTGTCCCCATTGATCATTTAAGCATTCCTCTCTCCTTTTTACTATAAATGTATAAAGCAGACAAGAAAAATGTGGACCGATAGCAAAGCCTTTTCAACCTTCAAAGGGATCCATGCAGGCAGACCCCAACCCCGAGCCCTCACAATGCTCCATCGACGTTACTTTGCAGGAGGCACCCACGAAACGTGTGCTTTTTAACTGAAAGACAAGATTTCCACTGTTCTGAACATGTTCTTTCAGGCACTTTGCGAAAGAGAGGGGCAGAGGATTTTTATTTTATTATTTTTTTTAACAAATGTGCTACAAGTGCTTTACTCATGCTTGCATTAGCTGTATTTCTTCCTCACTTTTAATGCATAGATATCAATGTGTTTGTGTGTTTGTGTAGATGCATATACGTATATAATATAACCATATATATCTATATGGATATATTATATACATGTGGTTATGTGCGGACTCACAGACACTCTTAAAACCTTGGGTCACGATCCTCTAATTGGCTCCAGTCAGCCAGACCTGTGCAGGCACATGAAGCCAGCTACTGGATCGAGAGTTTGTAAGATGTATATAATATAGACTACATTTTAGTGGTTTTATTTACAGCTACATGAGGTCAGGCTATGCTACTCTATCTGCTTTTACGTGCAACTGATAGTTAAATAATACAGCTTTAACCAACTTTATATTTATTTCCAGAGAAAAGGAGTATCCTCAGACATAGCATCGTGCATTGTTGTTTCTTTTTTTAAAAAGACAACCAATATGTTAAAAATTATGTAGCTAGGCTGAAGAACTTCAAAATATACAGTACTAAATTATTTCCTGTTCTTGCTGAGCAGTGTTTTTCCAGTATTAATATTTTGTTACTTAATACAACTTGCTCTCTTTCTGTAGAAGCGGTAGCTTAACCCTGGAAGAGTTAATACTATTTTGTGAGTAATTTGTTCTCACTTTATCTGGAAGATAGCCATATTTGCACATGAGGAAACTCTGTCTTTCCTCAGTTATCTGAATGTTTCACCACAGTGCCTTCCTGCCATTGTACCAAAGGCGTCCAAATAGAATGTCTACAGGGTGAACAACTCTAATGCATTTTCCATCAAAGTTATACCATGTGAAGTACATGGGGCTTGTCGGAACTCAAAAGTTCATCTCTTTCATTTTTGTGTGTGTGTGCATTTTTTTTTTTTTTAACTTCCATTTTTCCATCCGAGCTTTGGCTGCAAATACAGGATGAGCTTCTATAAACTTCTGCATCAAATATATGAATACATAGAATAAAATCATCATTCATGATATGTAAACAGTCTGAGAGTGGAATGGGAGTGAACAGATATCAGGAAGATTTTTTCTGTCAGTTATGAGTGTTGGAAGTACAGTTTGCCAGGAAAGTAATTGCTCGTGAAGATACTTGCAATGAAATATGAAGTCCCGTTTTTGTTTTTCTCCATGAGAATGAGCAAAATGTAAGACCTGAACAACAGCGATGGAACGAAAGTGTCTAATGTATGTGTTTTTATTGGTAGAAAGAATGTAGAAGAGACATGGTTTTTGCACTTGCTTTTTTTGTATCCATGTAAATATGTATCACTTCCATTCTTCTTGTAGGAACACAGCGTTTTCTGAATGTAGAATATTTCCAAAACCAGCACTATGTTATTCTCTATTGTATAAAATGCTGCTGCTTAATAACATATCTAAAACGGTTCTCAAATTAGCTAGCATGTTTTTTAAAGTATATTTTGTAATCCGTATCTTTACAAAAAAGTGTCTATGCTTTTTGTCTGACCAAATATGCAACACCTTTTGGATTAAGGATAGTATTTATAAAGGATGAAGTTTCATTTTCTGAGCGTATTAATTTTCTATGCAATTGTTGTTGAATTGTTATTGTCCTAAAAAAGATGTATTTGATAAATTTTCCAAAGACTTCAAAGACAGCTTTAAACACTTCAGAAATATGTTTCTAAATATTTCAATCTGACTTTTCCCCTGCATTTCTTTCCAAATTGCTACTTAATAGGGAACAATTATCTGCCAGTTGGGATTCAAGGAAATGACTGTCTTAATTTCAAATCTTGAATTGATTCAGATCTTCATAAATTTTGCACCACTTAAAATCATCTGATGTTCTAGTTTAGCTGCAATTCTGAGTGTTTGTTATTTATATTCCGTATTCCTGTGCAATAGGAAGAGATGCCGATGTTGGATTTGGAATGGATGAATTGCAAATTCTCCAGAAATCATTTTCCTCATCGTTTACATTGCAGTGATTTCTTACCTGTAAACATAAGGCATCTATCTGCCATCACACATGGAAAGTTAGAATTCTTTATTCATCTCAGTTCAGAATGAATAAATCCACCCCCCCGCCCTTTCTGTATGTTTGACATAAGACTGTCAACTGTCTTTTTTAATGTCTGCTAATTAATAACTGCAGCAGGTGACAGCTGATAGCAATTTGTTTAACTACCAGTCAGTATCTATAGTCTGTTTAAGATTTGTTTAGCCATTTTCATTGTTCTTGGTGTACAAAAAAAATAAATTGGTACCTGACCCACATTGCAATACACCTCAAATGATGGTGCTGGTACTGTAAAAGATCATATAGGCTGCAAACAAGTGGTTACCGGGGGAAAAGTTAGTATTTTGAGTTTCTTTTCAATAACTCTCATAAAATAGCAAAATTAGGTAGAAAGTTTTAGAATGACTGAGTCACAAAAATGAATAATGATTTATGTGATGTAACAGCCCAGAAATCCACAGGTGTGTTGTTGGATTAATTGGTTATTTGAGGATTAAACTGCCATCATTTTACTGATGCTGATCAGTACCTTACTCCCCAAGTAGTGTGGTGAGACCTGGGAACAGAGAATCAAGGTGCAGTTCAGTCTTAATAATGGTGGCCTAACTGGGACTTACATATTTGTGTGTGTGTGTGTGTGTGTGTGTGTGTGTCTGTATGAGTGTGTGTAATTATGAAGTGATCCCCCCTCCCTCAAGTCCAAGCCTCCTTGCTGACGCCCTACCCTGTATGTTCAGGTCAAAACATAGTTTAATAGATACACGAGTGAGCAATTTTCACTCAAATCATCCTAACAGATGTCTTTTTAAGAAAACTGTTTGTTCAAAAGCCTGACTTTAAGAATTGAAAAGGGATTTTATATCATTCACATTCCTACAACAACATTGTTAGCCTCCAATGTAATGATTTTTTGCTATCTGTAAAATATTTTTATATATTGCCTGTACTATGGTAGTTTAGCAATAAATGAAAGGATATCATCTGCTGCATGAGCGTTTGGTCTGTTCTTAAATACCTTTTCACCTTCAATAAACTAATATCATGTGGGTGAGTCACCCACTTAATAGTCATCTTGTCCTCGTCAACCTCCTAAATACTCACAAACAGGATGTGCAGAAGGATTTTGGACTATGTCTTTGAATGAGATGCCCAGTACCCCTTGGCATCAAGCTCCCATTCTCTGAAGAGCTATAGATTATTCATACAGTGACAATTTTATGAACTTCTTCATTTTCTCTTATTGTCTATTTTCCATCATTTAATTTTCTATTGCCACCAGCACCATCCCAATAAAAAGCACTAAACACTCCACATCAGCAGGTACTCCACAGAGTTTTTGCCTTTATACAGCATTAATTTCCATCTGTGTCAACATCCTTCTGCATCACTATGTGCTTTTTAGAGACTGGGGATGTACTCCATTTAATTTTTGTTCATCTAAATCTTAATTCTGCATTTCTCTACTGGAGACACTAGGAGATACATTTTCATACTGCTGTGTTGGAGGAATGCTCCGAGCCCATTATATCTCGGTAAAAGTTGAGTTTATATAGTGTACAATTAAAGATATTTACCTTAAAAAAATCAATATTATCCTTTGCATTTAAAAACAGAGAATTCAAACCATATTTGATGCATTTGTTGGACATAGAGCAAGCACTTCGCTTTGCTTATTCACAAAAGCCTCAGAGCAAGCGCCATGTGGAAGTTCTTAACTCCCAGTACGCTGTACAAAGGCTGGGAAGCTCATAAACCAGACAGGCTTTGCCAACAAAGAAGCTGTTACTGGCTAGGAGAGAACATTTTATGATGAGCAAATATATGGCACACAGGATTTTAGCTTTATTCAGCAACAGGAAAATTTAAGTAACTTAACCTGGAAATTCCACAGCTAGCGACTGAGAACTGAGCACCTGACCTGATACCTCTGGATTTAATTTATATCTTGGGTCCAAATTAAAGGACTACAACAGTCCCCCAGATTTTAAGTCTTAACGGGAAATTTCCTGGATTTTGTAGACTTAGCTCACTCCTTTATGCCCCCTCAACATAACTGACTTTTTTTTCCCAGTTTTACTTTTCATGGTAGCAGCAAGGAAGAAAATTGGTGTTTCTAATGAACATCTGGGTTTCGTATGAGAACTCGCTTGCTCGCGTGCTCCATTGTGTAAATATGCGATTTACAAGTTCTCTCTCTCTCTCTTTTTTTTTTTTTTTTAAATACAAATGTAATTTACTCAATTTAAGAAGCTGCCTTTCAGCTTCATACCAGATTCTTTTCTAACTACATCATCACTGGCTTGCTCAGGTGGCCACGTTCAACCAGGCTGCTGCTAAGGGAGCTTCACAGGAAAGATGAGCTTCCACCCAACACTGTCCTCATCTTCCCTTGCCCTGCTCCCCTCCTGTGCCTTAGCCGGATCATCTGTGCCTGCAAGCAACTATCAGCTCTGAACTCATGTTGTAGAGGGGCTTGCATTATTTTTATTCGGGGAAGGGAAGGCCACAGCACAGGATCTGAGCTCCTGCTAAACCGAAGGGCAAGACTGCTGGCACAGCGAAATTGCTGAGGTTGTGAGGAACCACTTAACCTAAAAGCCAGGGGGGGGAAGGGGGAGAGGCTGGCAGGAGCTGTGTGGCATGTGAATTGGCCAAATCGA
>NW_010332742.1:0-6893 GCF_000700745.2 Antrostomus carolinensis | reverse complement strand
CCAAGGACCAAAATTATAGCTGAAATCAAGCGGGAGAACGTGGAGGCACAACAGAGCAGGGAAGGCAGGCACATGAAATAAAAACAATCTCTATCTGTCACTCAGTTACAGAAAAAAATATAAATAGTAAAGATATAAATAGTAAAAGGATGCATTGCAGTCTATTAGCTGTCTTAACTACCTGGGAGAGCTCAGCTCTGCTCAGGGATTTTGGATGAAATGGATTTTCAAGCCATGGATGGGGAACGGGGAGCAAGAAGCCAGTGTTCACCATACCAGCCTTCTTCAGAAACCAGGCTAAAAAGTTCAACAAACCCTCCAACCTGCCAACTGCAGCATTTATGCACAACTGTGCACAATTAAACAAGTTATTTCCGGGTGATATTAACTGCTCTGAAAGCTAGGCTGCACCTTGGGCTCCAGATAGTGCCCAGCAGTAGGAAACCCTGGCGTAACTCCTCAAACCTCTGGGCTTGGCACTGGACGTGCCCTGGCTCTCAGCCTCACAGCAGGTCTGTGCTGGCCCCATGCGGGGAGTCCCACCACTGTCCCAGGCCGTCTCCTCCAGCAGCGCCTGAGGAAAGAGCAGAGGAAATATGGCTCAAAGGTCCCCCCTGGAGCTGTCTGGTCCATCCACCACCTCGAGCTGAAAGCAGCAACTGAGAATGCCTGTTCCAAAATACTAAATACTGCTGAAGGCTTGGAGTGGGTTGGGACATCTGCTTTGGGAAACCTCCCTCAAGCAAAGCCACAGTGACCGCCTGCACCGACGTGTCCTCCTGTCCCTTGGTGGGAGCCATTGGCATGGCAGCAAGCAGTGTGGCTGTGGGGAAAATATTACAGCCTCTGTCCCTGCAGAGCAGAACAGAGATGAATGCTGGGATTTTGTGGCAAGCCTTTAATGATAGTCTAGGAGTAATCAGAGAAGGAGTCAAGTTTGAGTTGTATGAGTTTTGACAGATATCATCAATGACTTTTGCCAGCTACGTGCTCCCCCTGTCCCCAGTTTACTTTTGTTTTGTTTTGTTTTTGCAATAACACAAAGCTTAACTTTTGTTAAGATGCCTTAACTGTTCACTCCAGGTGAACACAAGGCATCAAAAGCCATTGAAGAGTCAGCAGTATGCGTTGTCCCCCACCCAACCTTATGACAACAGACCTCCTCACATCTTATTGCCTGATTCCTCACAACATTTGTCCTATACTACAGCATCTGAAGCCATTTACTTTAACTCTACCCTTTATATACCAAAATACATTTCTTCTAGCTGGAAAAAAAAATAAAATACAAATTGGCTGGGGAAGGATGAGAAAGTCAGTGGTGATAACTGGAGTGAAGTGCAGGAGCTGGACTAAGTTTTCATCTGTTCTCTGGAAGAGTGTGCAGGAAGGATGACTGTGCTGCAACTACCAGCAAACTTTCCCCATCCCAAATTAAAATTAAAGGGTTTCCAGCATAAGAAAAACATCCATGGGAAATGGGGCTTCATCAGTGTAATTTACTTACAGTGAAAGCCATGGAGTGTGTTACAGTTAATTCCCAAAGCTTTCCAGGCTTATTTATGAAGTGGCTTCACAACCCAGCCAGCAGCACCACAGTCTGCTCAGGGGTTATATGGGGACCTCAGCAGCAGCACAGTTGTTGGGCCCCATGAGGTGTAACAAATTGGCCATTCCAGCTCTGTGCCATGCTAGGCAAGAGCACAGGAGCACAACAGTGATGGGAACTCGTGTATTTTCTGTGCCACTGGCTAAAATTCAAAGTGAAGCTTTATTGACTGGCAGGTTATTTTTCCTAAGAGTGATACTAAGGTCTCAGCTTTGACCTGCTCCCTGTGGACACTCTTAATATATCAAATACTTGGTAAAGCTATATCACCAGTGAGATGAATAGTCCTAAAGGCTTAATTAGGCCTGAGTAAATTTTTCATGGACCCTCTATATAACCTTATTGAAAGATGAGTAGTATCACAAAAGCCTTCTCAGATGCCTGATCATATCAGCATGAGCAAGCCACTGAAATCTAAGCCCAACAGATGTTTAATTTCTAAGCATTTTCATGTTAGACTTCACTAAAGGAAAAGAGGGGGAGAGACCTTTCTTTTTTGATTTGAAGTCTCCAGTGAGTAGCTCTGGAGCAGAGCACAGGAGTTCTTTTCTTTCCTTACGCTTTTTCTTCTTCCCAGTTCTAAACTCAAACAGTTCTATAAATCAGGATTTGTGCTGCGTATGTATACAGGACTCTTGGAAGAAACAGTTTTGTCTTCATTTACCTTTAAAAAGGCCATATAATATAAGAAATAAATGGAAGGAATAAATATAATGGAATCATGCCCACATATCCTACATTTTCTAGGCTTTTCTAAGGGAATGGGCTACGTCATACTTTGCCTCACAACAGCACTGCTCCCTCTAGGCTGCACGTCGGGGCCAAAGCAAATTAATATATTTATATTTATATATAATTTGCTTTTTAGGCTGCGTGAAGGGTTAGTTTTGGGTTTGTTTTTTTTTTTTTTTCCCTTAGCAAGGAAAAAAGTATGGGGAAATAGTGGGAAGGGTTTGCTGCAGCACAGAATGTCACTGCCATCTGCAGGGGACCTGCGCTCTCCGCTGCCGCACGGATCTGAACCCTCCCCACAGCCCGTGGGAGCCCAACCCATGGAGACCCCTGCACCCATGGGACAGAGCTGCGGTGCCAGAGAGAGCATGAAAAGTCCTGGCCATGGAAAACACTTCCCAGGGGGGTTCAGAATCAGGGGAGAGGGAGGCAGGACCCCACTGACCTGGTTGCAGGGGACCTGCGCTCTCCGCTGCCGCACGGATCTGAACCCTCCCCACAGCCCGTGGGAGCCCAACCCATGGAGACCCCTGCACCCATGGGACAGAGCTGCGGTGCCAGAGAGAGCATGAAAAGTCCTGGCCATGGAAAACACTTCCCAGGGGGGTTCAGAATCAGGGGAGAGGGAGGCAGGACCCCACTGACCTGGTGCACCATCGTGCATCACACTCTCTCACACCCCATCCCTGCCCACTGTGCTGTTGGCCCGTGAAGAGGCTGCGTTTGCTGGCAGAGGAGTTTGCTGCCTCCTCTAATCCTCCCCACGCTGACAGCAAAAGACAGCAAGACGTGCTGCAAGGAGAAGCCGTTACCCGCTCAGCAGACAGACAGACACATGCATTTTTCCAAGCATGGGGCGATTTGGCTGGCCTTTCCAAGACCAAGACAAAAGCAGACAGACACCCCTGCCCACCCCTCTGGGGCTTCCCAGCCACCTCTCCCCAGCCCTGGCAAGGCTACACCAAGACTAGGAAGTGTTTCATGGTTGTGAAAACTGTTTTGTCTGGAAAACCTTGTTTTTCCAACCTTCCACGCAGCTTGGTTCACCTTGTGCTGCCTAGATCCCTCAGAAGAAAGCAGGGAGTTCTGCCGGGCTGATCTCTGCCACCCTGTTTCATGCACGGACAGCAGGTGATGATCACAGATGACACTTCTACTAACCACAGCAGCTCTGTGTGGAACCAGTGTTTGCTCAGCTGCTGCGATGGCTACCCAACTTCTCAGCCTTTTTCTTGTTTCCCTGACACAGCACAGTCCAGTTAGTCTCTGAGAGCCAATTGCCCCATTTCACAGCTGGGAAAACCACACCAAGCCTACCAGACAAACAGCAGACGGCCAACAGGCTGGGGACCAGCCACAGCCTCCAGAGGTGGCTCGGAAACCAGAGCAAGGATGGAGTTGTCACACCCTGCACAAATTGATACTCCCTGACCTTAGCCCCTACAATATCTCTCATTCACACAACAGGGGTTTGGCAACAATTAACCATTTTTTAATTATCCCTCCATTCTTTAGAAACAGGTTAAGCTAAATATGTATTTTTCATAACTAAGGAGCTACATCTAAACAAGATCTGTTTTGTATTGGTTACAATCCAGGACTAATCCATTTTCCTAAAGTTATAGCAGACAAACCCAGATCTTTTTGGCCAACTTGAAGCTCTCTGAAATAAGACTAATGATGAAGGCTTAGCTGTTTTATTTTTCTTACCCATAGTGAAATCTCCACCAGGAGAATTTAAAGCAATACAAGGGATCTGGTGGATGGAAAGAAAATCTGACGACAAGCGTGTTTTGGGTTGGTTTTTTGGGGAGATTTTTTGGGGGTATTTGGGGTTTTTTTTTTAAGCAATGATGCCTGATAAGTGTCATGACTCAGTAGGAAAAAAATGCAGCAACAGAAATAACCATGAGGCAGGCTTCTCTCTCCTCCAAACCTGGGTGGTTCAAAGATGACACACATAGGTTTGAGCTTGAATGTGAATTTTTTAGAGACTGACACTCCAAGGCACTGCATCTGAACATGCTGAAAGCTTTGGCTGGTGGAAACCTTTGAATCTCTTCCTAACACAGATGCAGACCCAGTCCTGGACTTTGAGCCCATCATGCGTTTGATGAGATCTCTTCTGTGTATGTAGGGTTTCTTTCAGTTTCTGAAATAAGTAGATTTGAAACAAGCCAGAACTCTTCAGAAAAGGTGTTAAGAGTCCTTCTAGACCCACATACACACCTCTAGTTTGCAAAAAGCAGCACCCAATTGACGATGGCTCACTGGCATTGTCTCTCAGGAGGAGGTAGGTGTTGAGGAGCAGAACTGCCTGAAGGTGATGCAGAGGACAGTTCATTTCTGCATGAGATTCATCTGCTGGGTGTTTTATAAGCAACCAGAGCCAAAGGCTGACCCGGCAGGAGCTGAATATTAGACTTACCAATTCCACCTGGCCATCACTTTACCCAGAGTGTTTTTCAGTGGTGAAAGGATCCAAGAGCAACAGAAATAGAAGAGAACTGAAATAATATTTGTAGACACACCAGAAAGAATGGCTGCAGGTTAAGATGTCCTCTTTAAAGAATTATGCAGTCACACGCTTGTGACTATTTAGCAGGACAGTCCATCTGATTATGCTTTTGAAGATATAGTCCTTTTCTAGCCAATAAACTCCTGCACATATCAGTGTATCCAGTTTTCCATGTGGGACCCTAAACCAGAAAACCTGCTGCATTCGCTGTCTATCACAGAGAAATAAAAACATTCCAAAATTTTAAACATTTTAAAATTAAAAAATTCCTTGGTTTTATCCAATGTTTTCT
Organism: Antrostomus carolinensis; assembly: GCF_000700745.2. Taxonomy (NCBI): domain Eukaryota; kingdom Metazoa; phylum Chordata; class Aves; order Caprimulgiformes; family Caprimulgidae; genus Antrostomus; species Antrostomus carolinensis. Next base: position 1,742 of record NW_010332742.1, on the reverse strand, counting down.
CACCCACACAGCACAAATTTCTCAAGGAAATATAACCTTGTTTGTACAGATGGTGAAACTGAGGCACAGGGAAATGACTCATCCAAAGTCCCAGTTCCAACAACTGCCGTGATAACTGGGGACAGAATCCAGTTATCAGAAGTCTGAGCCCAGATCAATACTCATGCTGCTGCTCCCCCAGATTCCTGGTTTGAGGTGGCTGTCAGCATCTCTTACTGAGGAATATCCCCTAAGGAAGACGGGGTGCTGCCAAGCCAGGGCTGGCTCTGAGCACTGGAAGGTAAGCAACCGCCGTGCTCAGGTCCCATAGAATCATCAGCATAGAAACCACACATCACAGAAACCACACATCACACTGACATTGTTGCTGTTGGCACGGAGCATCTGGTGCTCTAGAAGGAGAAACACCACCCTGTTATTCTGCTGTCCTTCGTTTCTGATTTATGGATCCCTCTAAAGTACAACTGAAAGGTATTCACTTCATTTATGGCATGTGGTAGAGAGTGGGATTTCAAGAATGGCCAAAATACTTTCTAAATTTGCTGCAAAGACAAAGGCCATGTTTATTTCCTCTCCAATGGGTACAAAATTTGCATACTAATATAGAAGTCACTGGGTAGTTGTTATGAGTGGCAATTCAAAGTATATTTTCCACGCTGTAATAACATGGTTTCAATAATCAATGTTCAATCCCAGATCTTGCTATTTTAGAGGCTGGGATTACACTCCATCTGTATTGACTTCATACCTGGCCTGCTTTGAACTGCTTTCCCTGCTCCTCCCACTGGTTTGGGGATTACTTATTTCTGCAGGATTAAAGCTATCTGAGTAGAAATGCAAGCCCAATATGGAAGATGCTTTTCAAGTCTCTGATTTAGGTTCCATAACATCAACCAAATTTTGAAGGGAGCAGTGGGTACCCCATCACACTGGCACGCTGGAAAACATGGTAATAGGTAACATACATTAGGGAGTAAGTCTGTACTGGTGGGCTAGTATGAGTAAGACATGTCCTTACACAGGCTTCCTGATTCTGATCCAGTCCATTTTCTGTATCTCGCATTAGAATTTATCTACCTTAATAATGCTCCACTCTGTACTTCTCCCTCTGCAGTACTGCAGCTGACCAAGGAGCAGAATCTGTCGATTTGGATGCTTAAGTTAAAACTTATATGAATTACAGGGGCTTATTTATTAGTTTAATGGGATTCTGACTCTTCACATGCGTAATGCCATCTCTTGGTTGCTACTTGCCTCCACACTTGTTCTAAGTGAGAGCACAGGGGTTGTTTCAGTCCCAACATTTTATCCATCCTGTTGCCATGAACTCACTCATACAGTTTCCATCTGATTTAATTTTATTTCAAGTTTAACTATTTGAAGATTTTCTTTTTCTCTCAAATTATATTGTGGCTATTGGTTCAATCCTTAATGAAGAAACATCAGTGTCACCAATACATGACAGCAATTGCAGGAACCTTGGCAGCAGGGAGGAGTGACACCCAAAAGTGGGGAGTCTCAGCATAGTGAGGCTGCACAAGCTTCTCACCTTGTTGTAGATCCAGCTCAAAACCTATCAGCACAGTAGGCAAATAGAATTTTGTCCCACTTAGGATAAGGGGCTGGGACCAGCTGTGCTCCCACTGTGGGAAGGAGAGAAGGCTGGGGGTGAGATGACACGACAGGGAGAAGAGCAGCAGAGCTGCTAAAGGAGATGAAATTTCTCCTTTAACAAAAACCAC
>NW_010332741.1:10322-18825 GCF_000700745.2 Antrostomus carolinensis | reverse complement strand
AATGTGGGGCACTGGGGGGGCACTGGCCAAGGGCTAATGTGGGGCACCCAGCGCACCGCAGGCAACGCAGTGCTGCTCCCGCCCCAAGCCCGGCCGATCGCGACCAGAGTCGGGCAAGTGCCAGCACCGGGACGGTGGGAAGTGCTCCAAAATACCCGAAACTGGTCAAATTCCTGCAAACACCGGCGTTCCTGTGCTACCAGAACATTTGTTTTCCAGCACCCTACGGTCAGGCTGCTCCTCGCAAGAGTGCCCCAGATGGGCGCTCCCCGTCTCACCTGAGGAGGGGCTTTGCTGTAGGTTCCTCTCAAACTGGAACCTCAAGCCCGGCTCCAACTGCGCAGCAGCTCCTCCAGGTAAAGAAAAGCACCGTGAAGCACCACCAGGCGCAGCACCAGCAGCCTGGCTGGAGAGAGCTGTGCCTGGTACCACACATCCCGAGTCGGGCTGCCAGTGAACAATCATCTCGGATCCCACTGAACAGATAACAGAACTGGAATGAGGATGCAAGAACACCAGCAACCTCACCTCTGGAGACCTATTCCCAGCACTGTTTTCAGATAAATGTTTAAATAATTTTTTAAGAACCTTACAACTTGTTTCATAACCAGGATCACTATCTGGCTCATTTGACCTCCAAGGCACTTGACAAAGAAGTATGCTTCCTTGTTTCTGCTCTGCGGGGCTTAGGCCCCATATATCCCGTTGGAATATATGGATTACTCCATGCCATCCTAGTTGACAACAGTGACCTTTTTTCATAGCAAGCACTGAAACCACTACCTGTGCCCTGCTTGCCTTACACAAGAACCTGGCTTACTTTTAGATTCCAGAATTAACTGTGAAACTGGTAACTGATGTCCTTAACTGTTAATTTAAACTTTTTGAATATATAAAGCAGACAAATTTGTTACCTTCCATCCATGATCTTGTTTCATAAGGAAATGATATTGTTTCAACAATATGACATCATGCTCTTATCTCTCTTTTGCCTCAAAATCTCTGTACATGTCATAAAAATAAAGTGTCTTCCAACTGTTATTGAGAATTTACATCAGATATAGTAAGGTTGATGAAGGTTGACGCATCTACTGTCTCTAATTTACCTCTCACTTTCTGCTCTTGGTTATGTGTTCAGGCCCCAGCAGCAAGGAATGCATCTTTTTGTACTTTGCAAGTGGGTTTTGTTTTGTTTTTTACAAAGAAAAAACACTTATGAGATATGGTGGTTCTCACAAAGCACAGTTCTTTGGCATATATGTACTGCTTGACCAGGAAAACACTTACTCAAAGCTGAAGAGATTCTTAAAACAGCTGCTGCCTTTACCATGCACCAATTACTTAACTGGCCTAAAAATCCTCCTGCACAGCAGTTCTGAGGCAGCACTCCTGCCTTCATGTGATCAGGTAACAGTTGCAGATAACCTCTTCTTTTTAGCTTTTAAATAAACCAACAAATTATCATTTATCAAAAAGCTTAAAAATAGCTGTCAAAAGCAGAAGAACAGGTGCACTTACAAGGAAAGCACTTACTGAGCTTCAAGTCTCTTCCAGTTCCTGAAGAGAGGGCATTGGGCTTCTAGTTTCCACTTCCTACTTTCTAAAGCCAGGAAGACCTACAGAGCTATGATCAAGAACATTTCAGTTTCTTCAGTCCTTTATGAAATTAGGAGATTCACTGACAATAACAGGACATCACAGACCAGGCACCAGGACCACAAAACAGGAGTACACAGAGGCTTAGGATTAAAAGAAAACAAAACCCACCAAAATCAACAACAAACCAACACCCCCCCTCTGTAAATCAACAAAAAAGTCACACCAAAAGAAAACAAAAAAATCCTAAACTCAAGAGAAAAACAGTGCTTTTACCAGCATTGAGGTAAGGCTCATTGATGTTCAAGTCTAAGGACCACTTGGACATTGAAATTTAAAGACATTATCCTCTGATGGAAGGACAGATTTATTTCAACTATTGAATTAGAGAAGAGAAATGGAGTTTTTTTCCCACTTATGCTAACAAAAACTTTTCTCCAATTAGTCAGACAGTCACCAAATCATTATTTGACAATCATCCTCATCTTTCTGATACTTCATGGCCTAAGGAGTGATTATCTCAGCTATTGAGAATTAACTTCTCTAAACTTGCTGTGGTATTTGACAAGTTTATAGGCAGATAGCCCAAATCATCCTTTCCACTTAGTTCTTGATAATTTTCTTCACCAAGTAAGGTTTTACTTTTGTGTTATTAGCATCCCTAATGCAGGTCTAGAGAGACTGATGGCACATATTACCAGCTTTTCTTTTCCAATTCTTACTTTAAACAAATTCATGAATCCTACAAGTTTTCTTTGGCAACACTCTGGTCTCTTTTGTCCCAGAAAATAAGGTTTTAAAAATGGTGATCTTAATTTAACTCAGCAACTTAAAAGCTTTAGGGAAAATGACAGAAGATGACCTGTCTAGAACTCTCGGTGGAAAGGATAAAGAGGTTTATAAATCAAGGCTGCGAAACTGGGGCAAACATGAGCAGTACTGAAAGACCAGAAGGAACATGAAAAGAAGGATTGAGGCAAATACTGGGGCACAGTAAGAACAGTAGTGTGTCCCCTGCATGAGTGCAGCTTGACTCCTTAGCACCAAAAAGGGTAGCTTAATGCGGCAGAGATGAAGGAAGGACTAAGATCAAATCCTCGTGATTTCTTAGCGACATTGCAATCAAACCATAGTGCTTTCCTAGTAACACTGACTCTAAGCTCGAAGAAAGACTTCTCCAAAAGTGTTTCCAATAAGCAGCGTACATCTACCTGAAGAAAAACTTGTGCTTTCTACACAGTGTTCGGGTTGGCTGTACCTTCTTGGCAGCCTTTGCCAGCATTAGTACTCGATCAGCACCCGCATGACTGCTCCAGCCAGAGGCACGGCAAAGCTTTCCACATGTCCCAACAGACACACAAAGCAAAGGAGAAGGTACAAGCCAGGTCTAACACTGAAAGTAAGAAAGAAATGCAACTAAGGCAGTGCGAGAAAAGTTACAAGAGCCAAAACATAGTGCAAGATTTCTCTTCCTGCAGAGGGTATATTTTTCTTCCAGATATGTTTAACTGTCTCAGATCACATTCTGCTCCTGAACCACCAGTAATCTCCTGTAAGAGGCACCAGCTGCCCTTATAAGGGTCAGATTCCTGGGAACTTGCTGTTTGTACTGTGCCTCCAAGGCCTGAACAGCAGCAAAAAGGCTGCTAACATCCTTATGAAGGCCTGTCAGCCCAAAGGCACCAGATGTCCTGTTAGTCATCCAGGTGACAGATGCCATGCTGCTTTGTAGAGAGGCCTGTAGGTCAGTTCTGGAAGAATCACAACATGATCCTAGGAGACGAGCAACAAGCATCATTGGCAACTGCGAAGATGATGCAAACGGAAGGTGGGGAGCTAAGCCTGAGAAGAGGAAGGCTGCAGAGAGGGTAGAGTAGGATTTAGAATTGGCACTGGCACAGGTGAAATTTCTAAGACAAATTACACTCAGGAAAGTTGACAATACTCTGAGTATACCGCCATGTTTATGTGACTCTGTGTCAAAGATTGTAGATTACTTCCTTAAAAAAAGTACAGTTTTTATTAACCCATACCAGTCTTGCTTCATTTTTCTCCCCAGTATGGTACTTAGAATTGGAAACCAAGATGTTGAAATGCAGGCATTTTTCTGTAACCCATGCAAAACAGCTCTGACACATTCCTTGAAGCTACAGAACTCAGAACCTGTCAGGTTCATGCAAATTCAGCTGGCATTGTATGGAGGCTTCTCTCACAATGAATCTAAATTTGAAGACAAGCAAAAAATTCTAAGGAAAACTAACAGCCACAGGATCTAGTTGCTACTACATGCAAAGTTACCACAAGAAATAACCTTACACTACCATTACAGAACAGAAACTGTTCTTCCAGGCATATTTTAAATTTGAAGAGATAAAATGTTAGTCCCTCCAAACTAGTGCTAGTAAGTTTTGTGTATGTTCGGGATATTACAGTTAACAGCCATTTGCTGCTTATAAGGCCTGCCAGTCAAAAAAGAGAAAAAAAAAGTGAAATAAGGAAGTGTTCTTTAGACATTGATCAAATAGGACGTCCATTTTAGACCCTATTCCCTCCTGGGTTTATGCCCTCCCATAGGATGAGATCCGCACTGCAGCACATGCTTTCTTGCAAGGATGTAGCTCAAATGAAAACAGAGATGAAAAACAAATGGAAGGGAGGAAAAAAAAAAAATCAATTAAAAAAAATCAATAGCCACTTTGAATTACTCACCTCCACAAAACAGGAATAAAAAATGCAAGCAAATTCCATCTTTAGACCAGTGATCCCAGGCGATTTTTTTTTATAGGAGTCAAACTGTCTACTGCAGATTTTCCTGCAGAATCATTAGCACTCAATAAAATTTTGGAGGCAAAGAGGTAGGATTAGGTCAAACCCAGACCATTCACCTACCTGAAGGCAAAGTGGTCCATCCATCAAATCCACGTTTCCAATTTAGAGACAAGGATGTCATGCGGGACAGTGTCAAACACCTTGCACAAGTCTAGACAGATGACATCAGTTGCTTTATCCACCAACAGTGTGACCCCATTCTCTACTGTTTGCCCCCAAGACAGCAAAAATCTTTGGTTGTGCTGAACGTTTTCCTTTAACAAACATGTATGCCTGTATACTCCATTTAGTGACAGCAGGTCAAAGAATCACACTTACATACAAAACAAGAAATGAGCTTGTGATGACCACTGGGCCATGTAGGAGCTCCTATATTGTCAAATTTAGCCTCCAAGAAACCACAGTCCTGCTGCCCATGAAGTTTTTTTTTACTACAAGCTATACCCTGCAATTTTAGGAGCTATCCTATCCCTCAAGGGGATAGGGATAGAACTCAAGAACTCAAGTCATGAACCATCCTGAAGCAAAAATCAAGATCTGGACTATGACTCATTGTTCTATGGGGAAGCCTATTCAGGCAGCCAAGGACAGGTCTGATGCATTTGTATTGTCAGGCAGAAAGAAAGAAAACACTTCCACATACTAGAAAACTGTTAGCTTATATTGGGAAGGTTAAAATCAGTTTTAAATTATGGACAGCTGATGAGCAGATATTTGTTCAAGATATTTCTAGGGGGTTCTCGTAACTGTTGTTATCAAGGAATTGACTACTTGCAAGAAGATATACTAATTGTTAACTGAAACTCATGATTGTATCAAAATCACTGATTTATACAACAAAATGCATTATGAGGTGAGAAGGTAGCTGCAGGTAGTAAGATTTCTTCTAGAAGAGAACTCAGACCTCGTAGATACAGGCAGAATGCAATATGGTGGCTGGAAACCACAATAAAACAAATTCAACATAGAAGTGAGGCACAATTTTAACCACAGGTAATTAACCACTGAAACTAATTACCCATGGTTTATAGCAGACTGCTTGCAACCTGATGCATTCAAATAAAAAACAACACCTCACCTTAAAGAGTCTGTATAACACAAAAATCAAACACCCCCCCAAAAAAAACCTAAACACAAATGATTAGTTTGTTTGGTTTAAAATAAAGAGACTGACTTCAGGCAGTGAATTTATTTTCTTTGCAGTGCCCTCAGTTTTCCAAAGCTTCAACTTAGGAATTGACTCATTTGTTCCATTACTGCTTCATACAGGCTAGCAGGATAAAGCAAAAAGTAAAAAAAACCACAGATGGAATAGGGATCTGGTGTGGATCCTCTGCAGTAGCACATTCGCCCTAGCAAGAAATCAGGAAAAGCTGATTGCTTTTGCACACAATCCCCAAAAGTTTCCAAATCAAGCAATAAAGCATTCCATTACACAGAATGGAGTGAAATCAAGGTGGCACTTCAAAAGAAAGATGCCTCTAGACATAAGCCTTTAATGATCCCTGTTAACTCTGCTTCAGAATTAATTATTTTCCAGCACAAAAACTGTTATAATTTCTCAATATTAACTAGAAACCATGTAGTCTCAGATTCTCCAGGAAAGAAGCAACACCAGATCAGGGAAAGAAAACAGTACCTCCAGCCTGCAATTTTAAGTTCTTACAGAGGGGAGGAAATAGGCATATATTCTAGCAATGCCATGGTTAACAGGGCAAGACAAACTCCTGGAACAGAGCCAGTCAGACTGAGGGACATCTGTTTTCTAAGGAGGTAGGAATTATGGCATTAAAATTACAATAGCACATGACAACAATTAATCTCATGGTAAAATAGGATTAACAGGCTCCTTCCACACTGTTTTCCACTCTTCTGAATCTGCACTAGTGGAAGAATGTATTTCCTGAAATAGCAGCTGAGATCCTAGACAAGATCACTCCAGGGGAAATCTGTTCAGTTCCTTTGCCCAAGCTGGATGCAGCAGAGCACCAGAACCCGTGTGATCTTCCTCAGGCTGAGGGCCTGCCACCATTTCGGCGAGGTGCACATGCTGATGACACAGCCTGTTTCTCTTGCATCTAGCGCCCTAACACTGCCAGCTGCTCTGCTCTGGAGCAGTGAGATAGTGCACATTTGCTGGTTGTAAGTGAAGAGGGTTTCCACTTCATGAAGCCACCCATGAAGTAGGGAAGTACTGCAGAAACTAATGGCCAAACCTTTCTAGACATACCCATGAGCTCACGCACAGGAACGGCTCAGCCCCAGAGGGAGACCGTCACTGGAACGCTCAAAACCACGTACCACCAACTGTTCAAGTGCAACACTCAGGTACACAGGAACTGAGAGCAGCTGGTCAGAGACTCATTCCTCAGGCCCATGCCAAGACTAGAGATTCTTTAAAAGCAAAGGAAGAGTTGGGGAACCACATTCATAGCACAGTACAGGGAAACAAACCAAGAAATCTGTCAGAAAATCATACACAGCTGTTGAAACTGTCACATCTTAAAGATTATTTTCCTCCTTGATCCTCCTTCCCCTTTGCTCATCTTGTTTGTCTCAGCAGGCCTAGTTCACAAGGGCTGGAAAAGCCGACTCTAAGCCACTGAAGCCAGGGACACTAGCAGAGAAAAGAATCCAGAGGCACAATGAAATAATGATACTCTAATAATACATTAACAAGGCTTTTATTACCAATCTCAAGCTATAATTCACGTTAGAATCCTAGCAACATTTGTAAACAAACAAACAAAAAATCACCTAAAGCTTGTAGTAAGTTCCTCTAGACCTCTGCTAAACACAGAACAACAAGATGACTATAGAAGAAGTGTGTATTAGAACTATTAGAATGTCACTGTCATTGCCACTGCAGTGCTTACAATGCACATAGTCACCAAGAGAACGCTGCCTTTGTCAAGTTAAAGACATTTCACTGCAACACTAAAAAAAAACCCAACAAAAAACCACCCCAAAACAAAACTACAAACAAACACCAACTCTCCCCCCACCAGATTTATTCTGTGTGCAACTACTGTGATGGACAACATTAAATAGTTACCAGAGCACTGTTTAAAGAACTGTCCTGCATCATACAGCTCCTCTATAAATGGTTATTCAGTGACTGAAAGCTGCTAATTTTATAAGATGGAGAAAATGGTGCCTTCAACACCCCTCGTTGTTTTTCTGCTGGCACTGAGTGGAAGCACATGTCCCTTCTTTCTTTTTTTTTTATCTTGGCTGGCTCATTCAGAACTATTGAACACTTCTCATTTAAAGAAAAAAAGAAAAAAAAAGAAAAAAGAAAAGAACAGCTTATCAGAAAAGTAGACATAAGAGAATAAGGCCAGACAGTCAATGAAATAAAAGAAAATGCTATTCTAGGTAAAAAATAGAAAGAATTAAAATGGGTTACACACTAAAAGATGGCAGGTGTCTGCTGAGGCGGGGGGAAATCTTATTTAAGATGCTAAAACCAGTGCCTGCAACCCTTGAAATTCCTGAGTTGTCAGAACAATGGAGCTGAGTGTTCACCAAGGTCATAAAAGACACTGCTCTATGTACTCCAATGCTGAGCCCTAACAGCCACTCAGCTTTCCAGCAACCAGAACCTGGGCCAGTAGTGCACTGACCTCAACCAAATTTTATGGAAGCCAGTCAGATTCCAGAGGATGCTGAAGTCTGGAGCAAGGTAGAAGGGTTTATTTTGTGGTGATGTCACTCATGAGCAACAGCTGAGGATGAGAACTGGAAATCTTACATTTATTTTCAAGTACAACAAGAAGTCATATAAGCACCATACCATAAATAAACTCCACAGTTCTAGACAGGTAATAACACTGCATATTCATTAAAATAAGGAATTTTGCTAAAGTTCTTATGGGATGGACCTCGTTCAAAAGTGATGCATTTTTTCCCATCCTTTAGAAGTACAGCTTCATGAACTACTACTATCTTCATAAAGATAAAGATGATCTAGGATAGCACTGCATGCTGTTACTGCTTATGAAGATAAAACAAAGTGTTGTGTCTATTGATTCAGATTTAGCTTAGATAATCAAAATGATCAAGAGGTTTGAACAGT
>NW_010332741.1:2309-10278 GCF_000700745.2 Antrostomus carolinensis | reverse complement strand
GTGCCCTTTAACATCCCTAATCCAAGCATTATGCATAGTGAGGGACCTACGAGGGGGGAAAAAGGGCAATCAAAAGCAGTTAGGCTCATGTGCTTCCCTGAATTGCATCTCTTGTTGCTGCTTCTGGAGACAAAATATTGGGCTACACAGACCACTGAGCTGATTCAGTAAGGCATTTCCTTTGATCTTATTTGCTTTTCAAAAGCTGAACAGAATTTTCACCTTACTATTCAGTAGAGGAGCTTAACAGAACCAGAGCATCTATGAAAAATTGTTTATTTCACAGGAATGATACTTCACATGAGCAGATCCTATGTGATTTTACTGAAACCTCAGCAGTTTCAAGTGTGTAACAAATATGCACAGAAATGTCAGTAGTAGAGAGTCAGTTTAACACTTACATGAATTTTGGAGTGAGATAAACACCCTTTGCCCTTTCAGTCAGTAATCAACATTCAGACAGAACAGCATGAAAGCAAGAAAGTGATGTTAAGTTAACCTCTGCTTAGCTGAAGTGCAAAATAGCTTCTTGGAGCTCTGTTTTCTTAACTTCAACAAGGAGCCTTTTGAGTATCACAGTGAGAACCACAATGTGTACCTTATGAACAAAGGTACATTTTGAAATACACAAAAGGAAAACAAAGATTAATCTTGATAACTTCGTAGCCTGGCCTGCCAAAGAAGCTTCAATATGCTGGCTTCAAATGCATAAAATGCAGCCCAATATTGTTGTCAAAGAGAACTCTGGAGATGTGTAGCTTCTGGAGGAGCTTTCTTAGTGTTAGAAACATCTGTTCAAGATGGTCAAAGCAGCATTTTGAAATAAAGTTTTATATACAAGCTTACAAGTTTTTGCTTTTGTGCTATCTCTTGTTTTAAAACTTAGCTCTGCAGGTCAAATAGAACCAGAAATATTCAGTAAATATTTATGTTCTGTATTTGGAAGCAATGAATAATATGTTTTAGACACAATTAAATTATTTTTGTTTTTATTTTTTTTAATTTGTTTTAACAGTAATGGTGGTGGGAGATTGCAGCAATCAGACTTAATCTGTACAAACATACATAATTTCTGTACAAGATCTAAGAGATTGATTAAGAAGCTCTCAGCTTCCAATCTGAGCTCCAGTGCTCTGGCATTTAAGTCCCAGAAGGCTGGAAAACCCATCAGCAGTAAAGGTTCAAATAGAATACAAAATGACTGCAAATCAACATGGCATTACAGAAAATACGACCTTACTTCTTAATAAAAACCAAATAAGCTTGTCAAAATCTCAAAGGTTGCATTGATATAGTGTAATTATTATTTCATAAGGCATGTCATATAAGCCTACACCAGGACTTGTTCAACTTATTTATAAACAATCTCAAAAGGAGGAAAGCAGACTGGTGGCAAAGCTTATGGGCAATACCAAGTTATCAGCATGCTGAGAATGAACTATTGAGGGAGACTTCACAATGCTGAGATTCATTTGCCATTTTATTTATCACTATAAACCACATAACTATTGCTACCTAGAGCTAGCTATTACCACTGGGGAGAGATCTTGAGGTTATGATAGTCTTAGTTCTGTTCAGGAGTCAGCTCACTGCTCAGCATCAGTCAGAAAGTAAATAGATATGTTAGAAATCAGGAAAAGAAGAAAAAAATATTGTGATACTGCGGTAAATGCATAGCTCTACCCCACTTTGAACTCTACACACTTCTGATCCCAGCATCTCAAAGAGGTAGATCTGGAAGGCATTAATAAAACAAGGAAGATTAAAGGTATGGAATAGCTTCCCTATAAAGAACCATTACGTAAGCCAGGCCTCTTCAATCCGGAGAAATACTGGGAAGGCAAATGTGCCAGACCTGTAACACCATTCAATTGGACAGGAATTGTCCAATGTAGGAAGGTACATCAAAATGAAACCAGACAGGAATGAGAATCCAAGGAAATAAGAAGAGGTTGCAGGTTTCTTCCTGCAGCTTGTCACTGAACTCTTCTAATCCTTGACAGATTTATTTTTATTTTTTTTTACTTCTAGTGAAAGACTGAAAAACTTTGTGGAAGTTGAAAAGTGCTGAGTGTTACTAAACACACAGAAAACATACCTCTCTCCATGAGCTGGAAAGAGACAAGAGCTCAGCTAATACAAGGAGGAAGGATTTTTTATGCTCATCATACATTCTTGCCCACACATCCATTTTTTGTCACTGTGCTGGGTGTACCTTTTACTTGAACCAGTACAGCTACCTACCCTAACACACAGCATTCTTACAGAATACATATTCCTACAGAACACACAAGTAACTAAAGTATGTCTAACTGGTAGATCCTGGTGGTGCTTGCAAGTCCCACAGAGATATTCTTTACCAGTCATCTGGAAGAAAAATCTAAAGTTTTTTGTGACAGAAGTCAGCTGAAAAGAGCAATGCTTGGGATTGCTGAAGCCACATGTAGCAACAAGAAACACAGGCTGCACTTACAGCATGGCAAACTGTATTTTGGAAGACTGCAATTCACAGGATCTTTGAGGTCATGCTCAGTGTGGTTACTATGAGAGCAAGTACAGCCCTCAAACACATAAGCAAGAAACATAGTAGCTGTCAAACGCTTGCTTTTGTATTTCCCTGGTCAGAAGTTTGCTGGCAGAAAAATGGTGCAGGAAAGTTAATTGCTTGAGGACTAGAAGTCACATCAAAGAGTCCACAGAATAATTATTGCATCTGTGGAAAAAAAAAAAAAGACAACAACCCACCAATGTTAACCACTGACTTTTTTACTACCTAAACATGTAAATTTAGGACATAGTAGTCCTTTTACTAACAGCCAAGAGCTGAACAAAATCCATCACTGGATGATCTATGTTACAGAAGTCTCTCTAGCAAGAGGCCACAGCTGTGGGGAACGTACACTTTCGCTGTAATAAAATTTTCACAAGCAATTAGTCTTTTGCCTCTTGTCTAGAACAGTTTTTGCTTGAACACAAACTTACCTGTACTATCTGGGAGCTATAACTTGAATAAACAAGGCAGCTTTTTTAATGTCATGCACTTGAGATCAATCACTGAAAACTAAGCAGTAGAGTGGAAAAAAGTATATGGCACAAGCTGTCGCTCTATTCTGCTGCTGCCATCCAGGACTACTCCTTTTCCCTTGAGGCAAGTCATCACCACATCCGTGCTTGTTTTCTTGCTGTCCCTACCATCTATACCCTGTAAACTATGCCTTGAGATTACCTCTACAGTCACGTTGTTTGTCATACTCAGAAAAAAGCCAGCAAGTTAATGTAGAAAAAAAAAGTAAACCTCCCACCCCCCCCAAAAAAAAATCCTAACAAGTAAATTTTCATAAGGTGCATTTCATAAGGCATCACTTGTATGACCACCTTATCATTACCAGCTCTGTCCTCAGACATTCTCCTCTTGTTTGTACCACTTTTGAGACTCATTTGATCCTCATCATCTCTAAACAGACTTGTCAGAAGGATAACTGTGCCCTCTCTGTTGCCACAGAATACTGCAGTTGCATTTTTATTTCAGCTTCAGACGCTAAGCATTAACACAATACAGATACAGTTTGGAAATACCTACTGTAAATGAGTGAGAAATTGCAGGTAGGAAAGTCCTGGAATATTCTGTTAGGTAGACTGCCTTACTTGGTCATACTGTATTAGCAGCAAGTTTGTCAGTGAAGCAGGCAAACAGACTATAGAATTGTTCTTGTTACTGGAATCCTGTCCATCCCCATACATACTTTAGCTATTTCCTGAGCAAGTATTAAACACTTCTTATCACATGCCTGCCTAATGCTAAGCACTATTGGGAAAACAGGTCAGGATCTTTAGACCTTAATGGGATAAAGCACATATTTTTCAGGTCCAGTGTTATCACAGCACTTTAATAAACAGATTGATGTTAGCCTAGACATTATTTTACAAATGCAGTGTTAGCAATAAGAACCAAAGTCCTTAAGATAACAATGGATGAACAGCAAGAACCTGAAGTCCTTTAGGCCACAGGACTAATAACTAGCACTTTCCAGATAATTAGACCTGAGTGAGGAAGGTCACAAGAGGTTTCATGGAACCTTATAGGACTCTTACAGAAATAATTTCTGGAGAGAAGATAGGCAGCATTTTAAAGTGTTTAATATGTTAAGTATTTGCAGCTATAGGGGAAAGCCTTCAGGAAGACCTGCCATGCTTTACAGATGGTCAGAGTCCTATCTAATTCAGTTTCCTACTTTACAGTCTGAATCAGGATAATGCTTCAGGCTCCAGTGACTTTCATTGCTCTAGTGTTAGAGCTGTCCTGCCATACACAAATGGAGACATGGTTGTAAGATTAAGTCAGCTTTCAGGTCCTGTTCACCTACAGAACTGCAAGGTCACAGCCACGACAGAGGCTTTTACAGAGCAGCTATTTGTCAACTCATGAAGAGCTTGAAAGTTAAAACAGGGCACAAAGAGAATTGGTAGCCACAGGTCCTACAGGAAAATGCTGAACTGTCTAATATCTCCTACACATGCTGGAGTTTTGTTATCTCTTGTTCTCAGACCTGGACCTAATGGGATGCAGAAGTCTAACCTGGAGGTGGCAAACACACACATCATTATTGCAGAAAAAGACTAGATCAGAACAAAAAACAAAAGCAAGACAAAAATCTGAAGTTTTATGCTTTCAGTTATTTTGATTGTCCAAATTTAGGGATATGCCAGCCAAGAAAGGCTCCAATAGAAAGGAAGGCTGTAGGCTCAGGCCATGGGTTTCTTCTTAACTAGCAAAGAAGTGAGGGGGATACATGTTGCAAATATTAATCCAGATATTTCAACCATTACAAGAATTACAAGAGCTACAAGAATTCTTGGGTAAATGTTGTACTCATGGTGACTTGTTACTGTTTAGTCTATTTGTACCATAGACTCTGTTACTTCAGATTTGCCACCTCTCATTTGTTGCTTCAAATTTAGACAGACCGTCTGCCCAGTGTTTCGACTGAAATTTGTTACACAGCATTTTAATCCCTGCTTTGCAAGGAGGGAGACTTTCGATCCCCATGTTAAAAAGTTACAGGAAAGTTAAGAGAACTCTCAGCCAGGGGCACATTTGAGAAGAGTTCAGGCACCTTCTTTCACAGCTATCCATTAGCAGGACAGCTTCCCCAACCAGCAAATATATTCAGAAGCTTTGACAGGAGTGTAAAACATACAGTGAGCTGGAAGAGTCATATATATAAAACACTTTGCAACAGTGTCGTCTGTGCTTACTATAAAAACTTTAATATACATTCCATAAAAGTATTATTAACATCCTAACCACAGTTCAAGCTTTTCACAAGCTAAGCAAGCACACTTTCTAACTGCTAATGTCATTTTTATAACACTCTTATTCATTGCTCTTCTCAGGAAATGGAGATAGGCCTTCAAAAAAGGGATTCAGGAAGTAATTTAACTAGTCTTACACACTCTACATGCAACATGTACAAAAGTACATTATAAAACCCAAAAGGAAGAAAGAGGTAAATAATAAACAGCTTACAAAGTAAAACTATATTGTGCCACCTGAATAAGGTACAGAAGGCAGGTAGACAAATTCTAACTTAGTAGCTTAAGAGTAACAGCACATTACTATTCACTCTATTCTCAGTAGTAAGACATGTAATTTTAAGTTAAGTTCCTTGCATCCAACAGATCCTTAGGACGGTTTCTCTTCTTTAGCATTCATGTCTGCAGAATCGCTGGAAAACAACTCACTAATTGAATTTGACATTCTAAATCACAATCAGCTTTATTCTGTATTTTTTTGAAACACAAAAGAAAAGTTAAAAGTTAATGCTGACAAACCAAAAAGCTGACCTTTGACTTCTGAAGAAAACTGAGCCAGGTGTCGCGTGACAAAGAGTCTCAGTTGCTGATTCAGGTCACAGGACAGAACGTTAATGTTCCAGGAACGAATTCCTGCCCAATAAAAGAAAAAAAAAATAAAAAATAGTGAGTTGTTACTACATTTATTTCAGAAACAGAAGTGGAGATAGAGAAGTTAACAGGACACACAAGGACCAGTGATGCTCTTCCAAACGAGCATACTTAGGATGCAGAAAATCCTCAGAGGCAGAGGGCCATAATATGCTTACCTTCCATAAAACATCTATCCCCAAAGCACATGCAGTGAGCAATTCTTCATTCAGCCCAGGCTTCACATGAGTGAAGCTAACAAGCTACAAGGGATTGAGGTTAAATAAATTACACTACTGCCTAACCAAGCAAATGCATTATGTTAGTTTTACGTCTTCTGCATTATCCAGTCTTGGTCACTAGTAGAGATTGTCTACTGGATGGTGAAGCTACTAAACAGCTCAGAGACGCCAGCTTCTCTACTCTTATAGCCTGTGTATCCCCCAAGTCACAAAAGCCCCCCCACAACTTGCTCTGCCTAATCACTCCTTCAAAGCCCCTGATCCCACTGAGACCCTTTGGGTTTGCTCTTTAATCTATATAATCTTTGTAAGCTAATCGCCTTCATATCACAGCAGGAAGCAGCATCTGCTCCCAGAGCAAGTGGCACCATGCCATGCTGGGGAAGTCACCTTCAGACCTCAGTGTGAGCAGTTGTATATTCTGGATGACACCAAACACTACAGATCAAATCTTCACATCCCAGTAAGGAGCAGCCTCTCCTAGGTGGTGTGATACTGCACCTTGGCACCATGAACAAAACTATGATATCAGCATGAATCGCCATGCCAGCCTCTTGTGCTGCTGCCTGCTGAAGTACAGATGTTGAAGGCCAATGCCATAGACTTCTAAGAGTTAACCAAAATGAGAATTTCAGCCCCAGTGTTTATTGACATGGTCCTTACTAAGAGCTCTTCCACCATCTTCTGGAGACATGTCCTCTCTTGCATAAAATATATAAAGTTTTATTGCATCTGGTATCTGCCTTCTTCCAAGTGAAGCATGTTGATTTTTTCATGGAGGTATTGTTTCCAGTTGCTGCAGTTCTAGTTCTCCAGCACAGTAACTCCACATCATGCAACAGCTCTGCTGGCCACAGGTGATCTTCTAAGATACAAGTTCCAGCTTTCTACACATAACCCAAGATAGAGTTAATAATCATTGCATCACACAGTTCAGTAGTCTCAAGGCCTGTAGAATCCACAGCAGCTCAGGAAACCTTTATTCTTAGTTCCTTTTTCTGGTGACAGCTGACACAGTAGAGCAATATAGCTTATTTAATACCTGACAGTCTGCATTGCAAAGTGCACAAACCCCCTCTGTACATCAGGAAAAAACAAAACAAAACAAAACAAAAAACCCCAACCAACTTACCACCACCTCAGTGTTCAGTGTCACAGAACATCTATTCCTTTCAGTTTGGGTGTAGGATAGGAACAAATGAAACAAAAAAAGACAGGGAGCAAGAAAGTGAAAAAAATGTTTTCCTATGCTATACTCTCAGAAAGCATGATTGTTTAAACAAAAGTCCAATATAAGTGCATCTTAATGCAGCACTGATGAGCATTCTGACCTGGACAGGAACAAGGTGGCACACTGCAGGGCAAATCCTGCTGACTCTAGCTGCTGTGTCACTGTCATGGTGTCCTACTGCAGCAATAATTGCTATCGGAGGTACTGCTACACCCTCTAGGATGCAGAAACAGGAGATCCTCTTTCAGAGCAAGGAAAGGGAAGAGTGAAATTATCATCTCACTCATCATCCTACTTGCAAGAATTTATTCATCATTTTTTCCCCTCCAGGTAGTCTGAAGTTACTCCTAATCTCTCCCCACTTGCCACAGATTCAATTAATTAGCCCACAACACAGGAGACAGAACATTATTCTTGCTGATTAGGATCCCCTACCTCCTGACACAAGAGTGCAGGCTATACCATAATTAGGTTTCCAAATATTCATGCTCTTTGCACATGCACAGCTCGGGTAAGGTACCATGTGACTCATCAGTTTTCCATCTCTTTCCTT
>NW_010332741.1:0-2284 GCF_000700745.2 Antrostomus carolinensis | reverse complement strand
CTGAGGTAATTGGCTTATAAGATTTGGCATTTCCCCCTAAAACCAGACCTAGTCTTCCAGATATGGCTTCAAAGCTGTACAGAAGTCACACAGGAATAGAAAAATAAGACCAGTATTTATTAGACAGCATTTTAGAATAAGCATTGTTCAAGCATGTCACAGATACACAATGCCACTGCCTGAGAAGCAGTACACATGGAAAAAAGTATAATATCCTATATTCACTATTCCATTCTCCTGAACCAAGGTATAGGAAGAGGTCTGGGAAAGCACACTTTTTGGATTAGCCAGAGCAAGATATTTATTCACTGAAAAAAAATCTTTGTGTTTTTGTTTTGTTTGTTTTTTCCTTCCCACAGACAGGGCACCCCAGCCAACAGAACAAAGACACAAACCAAAACCTAGCTTTTCACCCATTAGAAAACCCTCTCAAGATATAAAGTGTGTAACATGACTTACTTCGCCTGTCAACTTCATTGGCCAATCTTGTTAATCTGATTATCAGGGCTATAAGCTTTTCTGAAGGGCAGAAGCATTTGCTTTTTTTCCCTGATGAAATAAAATCTTCTGCTCAGCAGCCTGCTCTACCCTGACACAAACCTGATGTGAGCCCCCTTCAGCAAGCTATCACTTCAGAAATGGGAATCATCATGCGTGTACCATTTTCACATTTCCCTGAATCAAGAGTATAGCTGTCTCCAACATTATACTATGTTGTTTGTTGACAGATCTCAGCATCCTGCTGGCATTTTAACTAGTCTTACTTTTTATATCCATCTTCCAATTTGAAGATTTTGGTTTATTTCAAGAAGAGGTCATTCTCCCGTTTCACAGTGGGGAAAACTCCTCTGTGACTTGCTGGAGGTCCTACTCCAAGTCAGTGACAGAATAAAGTCCAAAATTCAGGTTCCTAGCTCCCCCAGCAGTTCACTTCTACAGTTAGTAACTCAGCAATACTGCTTAAATGGCTCTAATACAAACAAGTGTCTGCACTTAGCAGAATTTTAGTAGGTTCTGGTCAGACAAAAATAACTGTAGAACTTACTTCTGCTGTGACAATTACAATTTATGTTGAAAAATTGGCATTTCTTTTTTCACTCCAATGGCAATTCACAGGTTACTGGCATATGACTGCAGAATCTAAGAACAAAATCCATTAGTTTACAGTCTGATCTGTCACTATTTCAAAGGTTCAGAGAATGGATAAGGATGCAGGTTGGTACATCAGTTCAGCAAATTGCCAAGCAAAGATGATCATCCTGTTATGCAGAAAGCAGGAGCAGCCCCTTCAAAGAGGGGCTTTCAGAGGCCAAGTGGTCATAATCTGACCTACCCCTACTGAATAAAGCCATCCCTGGGAAAAGGGAATGAAACAGTGCTCTCAAAGTTGCTGGTAAGTGGCCTGAGAGAAGAGATGGATGGAAAAGTTGCTGAAGTCAAGTGAAGAAATCGGACAAGATTTTACTTTTTTACACCCACCTCCTCTCTTAAATTGCACTGTCCATCTTTTCCTCAGTACTGTTCATGCTTGAGAGGAAAACAGTCACAAAAGTATCTCCAAATAACACAGTTTGGCCAATAGCTACAACTGTTACCACTGGCATCTTTTAAACCAATGTGTCTTGGAAATGGGGGGCAGGGGGAAAGAAGTGTATGCAAAGTCAAAAGGCTGCTACTTTATTTCTCAGAAGTGTACTAAACTGCTTATTAGAACAGAGATTCCCTTAGAATCCTGATGCAGCTGACAACCTCTCCTTTCCTTTTCTTAGGAACCATAAGAAACTGCCAAAAAGCAAGAACCACCTTCTTCCCCCTCAGTTTTAAACACTGCATCTAATATAGAAAGACTAATTAATTGCCAACACCTCTGGGCGCTACCACAATACAGATAACAGAGAAGCAAAGTGTCACAGCAGCCCTGTCTTGCTCCGTGCCATTCCCGTTTTCCCATGTCGTGGCTGATCCTCTCGCAGCCTCTCTGGTCCTCACAGTTGCTCGACACGGAGAGGCCCGAGCACAGCAGGCCCCTGTTTGCAGCCACCCCCTTGCACCGCGGTAAGCACTCGAGCAGGACACATCCCCCAGCTAATGAGATGGAAATAAGATGTAATCCACTGACCCACTAATCAAAGAGAAATTTGGGGAAACGGGAACGATAAAATCTCTTGGCGCTGTACGGCACCCGAAGCCAGCGGTAACCGCGTCTCACCAGCGCGAACAGGAGCGCTCGGGGAGAGCAGAGCTGGAGCCTGTGGACGCCAGCCCGCAGTGCCGGAGCCAGGCG
>NW_010332740.1:0-12339 GCF_000700745.2 Antrostomus carolinensis | reverse complement strand
AATAAAATAAAATAAAATAAAATAAAATACTAACAACAGAGAAAGGAGTGCAGTAGCTAAATCTCAGAGCCATTATATCATGCACTTTTTACTGCCTGTGTCCTTGATGGGAACATTTGATGTGTAATGACAATCTGCCTTCTCAGCAGCACTTTCTTGTCCAACAGTTTCCAGACAAGAGCATGTCAGTTCTGACTACAGCAGCCAGCTTCAAAATGCTCCTTTTGCAGCCAAGGAAACTGCGACACAACAGATATGGCAAAAAGAGAATGGCAGTATCTGGAAGGCAATTCCCAGAAAAAATCTTCTGGCAAGTGAGAGGAAGATGGAAAGGAAAACTCTCCTAGGACAGAAAAGCCTGTGGAGAAGAGACGAGATGATGCAGAACTTCAGACACTCGAGCTCTCTCTAAACAACTGATTCTCCTGAATATAAAAATAAAACAAGGGAACACAAAGGGATAAACAAGTGTGGAGTAGGGCTGAGCTGGTCAGAAATTCAGGAGAGGAAAAATGAAAACAATCTTTTCCAAACAAATTGGACAGAAGAGCATTCAGCAAGTTGGAACACAAGCCCAGCAGGATGGGGAATCGTTGAACGGTTGCCCACCATCCCTTCTTTCCCACCTGATTACTGGCACAACACCCACAGTGACAGCCCCTCTGGGTCAGGGAACCATTGCAACCATTGCAAGAAGAAAGAACAGTTTGAGCAAGAGGAAAAAATGGACACTGCTGGTTCCTGATCCAAAGAGTAAACTGAGCTGAAGTTTTTTACAATTTCTTGCTCATCCCTTTCTGTTTTGCCACCTCCAACATTTTCCACAACTGCATCTCAGGGTCGCTTTGAGCTGTGTTCATCCCAGCTGCTTTCCAGTAGGATAAGCTCCCTCCCTCTCCATACAAAACCAGCTTGTCTGGATCTCCAGGAGAATGCAAAGGGATGGAAGATACTGCAGAAGTCCCCCAGGGCCCTGGTTGCATGGCCATGTTCCTGGAAGGAAAGGGGAGGTTTAGCCAGGGTGATTCCTGTTTGCAGATCTCACATGCACAGCTGGAGTTTGCAGTTTCAGAGATCTGGCTCCAAAGCCCCGGGTGTAATTTCAAATCTGGCAGTTCGTGCTGTCTCCCTGCATTGCTGCTCGTTTTCTATGTCCCTGGCAGGTGAACAAGGAGGAGATGACACGTACTCTCATGAGGCTTGGGTGATTGTTGTTTTTGCTGCTCACATTTAACAGCCACATGTTCCCATTGACATTTATTTCAGATTACTTCTGTTTCTTCATAAAATGTTCACATCTCTCTGTATGGAAAATTTATGTATCAAGCTGTGCTGCTTGTTCCATATGGAAAGGATCGGAAACGGTTTAAGTGAGGTTTCAAAATGCAGATTAAAATGATGGGCTGGAACAAGATCTTGATTTGGAAGCACCATGAAAACATCATCTCAGGTTTCAGCAAGCTGAAAGTTAAGAATGAATTGCGTGCCAGGATTTTTCAGGCTGGAAAAAAAAAAAGATGAGCGATAAGAGGGATGACACAGATTTATAAAACCATGAAAGGCACAGAAAGGGTACAGAGACTGATTTTTCATGGTCTCTTTTAATGCAAAATCTAGGCTTTAATCAAACAAACACGAGGAAGCATCAAAGAAAATACAAGGCAGTTCTTCATGGAAAATGTGGTCAAACTGCACATCTTTGCCACAAGATTTTGTGGGTGCTAAAATCTGCACAAGTCAACAGGACAGTAGGCGATGAAGAAAAATACACTGAGGGTTGCTAAATATGTAAAAACTAACATGCAACTCAGAAGACCTTTAATGCATAATTATTGGAAGCAGGGAGAGTACTTGGAGGAAAAATTTCATGTGTGTTTATTCTGTTCTTATACAGTGTATGTATACACAGACCATAAAACTTCATTTTTCCTGTAAGCACTGAGGAGACATTTGGCCACCCTGACTTGGGTAGCACACAGCAACTTGAAAATGCTCCTGCTCCTGTCATTTTAATCAGATGAAAACAAAGGCTGTGCCAAATAGTCCAGTTACTGGTCAGGGACAGTTCGTTCCCTCCTTCCTAGATGATTCCCAGTTCAGACAGGTCCTTCTCCAGTAACAAAAGGATGAGTGAAGGGAAAATTACCATCCACCAGCTTTTTCCCTAGAGGTGCTGTTAGGAAGCAGCAATTTGACCAGAGGTGACTGTGTATGTCCCAGGATGCAACAAATAGCCTTGTTTTGCCTCAAATTAAGTTCCCCAAAGTGTGTATGTGATAAGGTACCTTCTTGGTGTTTCACTACAAAACAAACACCCAGCATCCCTCGATATCCCTGGTGGTGCTTTGAGCCAGGAGAACAAACTAGAGACTGAAGAGGTCCCTTCTGACCTGAATTAACCCATCACTCTCTGATCTGGTGTTTATTTGCAGCCATGGTTGGATTTCTCCATTGCTTCCTTGGAAGTGGATCAGTCCAACCCTCTCAGGGTTAAACCTACAGCAATGCAACACAGTGTTTTGATGTGACCAAACCCAATCACTCTGTAAACTTAAGTTAACTGTATAGAATCATAGAATGGTTAGAGTTGGAAGGGACCTTAAAGATCATCTAGTTCCAACCCCCCTGCCATCAGCAGGGACATCTTCCACTAGACCAGGTTGCTCAAAGCCTCATCCAGCCTGGCCTTGTATAGATTATATTTAGACCACTGGGATGCCCCTGTATAATTTACTGGTGTAGACATAGCCTGTGCATCCTCTCAGTTGCAGTCATGGTGGGAGAGGTGAAGTCAAAAGAGCCCCAAGGATGAGGTCCAGTGCCATTGAGGTGTTAGACAAGGTGAATTCAGCTGTGACTCAAGTCCACAGTGTTCTTCATTGCCTAAAGCTGTCTGGACATGTGTGGAGAAGATAACATTTTCCACCTGATCCAATCCTGTTGCTTATGCTCCTGAGCATCAACAATCACACAGCATTGATTAAATGTTCAGTCTCCTCCCAAGCGAGCCCCTCCTGCTTCATGCCCTCAAGTTCATTCTTGCCTCAGGGGAATTGCAGCACAACTTGGCTTTAACCAAAATAAACTGTCCTGGCACAAGTTCCTGTTTTTCAAGATACAGCTTTAAAATATTAAGGAGCAATTTTCCCTTTTCCTTGCTCTTACAGGCAGCGTGGGCTCCATTGTGAAATCTTCAAAGATAGTCACCCACAACACCATAGTGACCCCAGAGCACCCGTCTATTCCTTTTCTCATGAGAGGCAATTCTGTAGCCGATGAAGACTTGTAAGTTGAAAACAGACAAGATTTTCCATGGCCTGTAAACTTGTGGAAAAATCAGAGGGACAAAGACAGCTTGGGGCTTCAAAGCTGTAAAACAACACTCAGTCCATCTGATTTTAAGTGCTTTAGACCTTATATCAATATTTTTCTTCCAATGGGGGTTAGAAAGAGAGACTCAGATACCCCAACAGCAGGAGAAATCTTTTGGAAACAACAACAAAACCACAGTCCTGGGTAATCCCTGTTAATAAAAACAAAACTGCAGCTCAGACTTTATGTACAAGCTGGAACCAGGCAATTTTATTCCCGTGGTGCTCTGAGACCAAAGAGATATCAAAGTGGTTGCAGAAGTATTTTGAAAGCTCCCCAAGTGCATCCTTTTGTCATCTTCTCTTTTCTCTTTTAATTTGAAGGCATCAAGCCTCAAGTACTATAATCCAGCTTGGATCTCCCACTCTGTTCCTCCTGTTATTTTAACTTTAGGCACAGCAGTCCTTTGAAAAAGTGTCCCGTTCCCACTGCCTGGGAGCTATGGGAAAAAGCTATCTTGGTCCTATCAGGAATGTGCCTCGCCTCTGCCCTGCGGTTGTGCTGCCTTTGGAGAAACTGGTGTCATGAAGGACCACAAAAGGACAGGCCATGGTGTTCCCTCAGAAGAGATGAGGAAAGTGGGGGACAAATGGATCAGGCTGTGCTGTCCCTTTGTTTCTTAGAGTTGGAGGTAATTTGGAGAGACCTGGGGTGGTTTTTTTCCTGCTTCTTGGGGGTGGGAATGTTTTAGAGAGGTGGAAAGTTTAAGACAACTTGCAGCAGGGCTTTGGAAAACCCATGCCCTCTGAGTAGCTGGAGAGCATCTCACACTGTGCTATGAGTCTGCACATCTGCCACTGAATCAAGACCTTTCTGACTGGTTTCTGTTAATTAGCTCTGCACAAGGTATAATGGGAGCTCAGACACCTGGTACACATAGATACATGGACATAGAGATTCCTACATGTCTGAGTCTCCATCTAGAGCTGAATGCCACCCTGGAGCTGGTGAGATGAATTCCCACCCACATGGCCAAAGTGTTTCATGGGTTTGGGGACCACAGAAATTATATAGGAAGGCTTGGGTGGGAAAGAGCAGGTTTTATAGCTTGGGTTTGCTGCAGAACCTATCTGACACACCTCCTGGAAGTTCAGCAGTCCCTTTGGAGGTGTAAGAGCTTAAGTCAGAAGAGAGGAATCTAATGAGCAAGTACTGACCCACGATGTGAGAATTTAGTGCCTTCCAGTCAGGAGGGGTGTTAAGTTGAAGGACATTATATACTGAAAAGATCTATCTGGCATTCCCTAAATCAACCCATGGAAAATTGAAGTATTGAAGTATTTCAACCCATTGAAAATTGAAGTTGAAGTATTTCAACCCATTGAAAATTGAAGCCCCAGATTCCCTGCCAGCGCTACAGGGAGTGACCAGGAGAGACATGCTGAGACATCAGGACACCCAGTTTCTTAGGATGAGTCTGTTTAGTTCAGTCTTTGCAAACATGGACAAAGTCTACTTTCCATGCCAAAAATACCATCTCCCTTTACTCTTGCCTCTGTTCTCTATCCCACAGCCTCTGGAGGCTCCAGTCATTGCCCATACAAAAGTGCCAGGATGTCTGACAGGTCCATCTGGGGATGGAAGATTTGGCTCCTCAGAAGCTACAGGAGGTCCATCACCTTCTGAACCTATTGATCAGGCAATATTCCCAAGGGCATCTCAAATACCACTAAATGCTCCTGTTTAGGCAACTGGTGCCTGACCATGCCTGGCCATCTTCTCATACTCCCAAACCCAGCATCTCCATCTGATTTGCAGGTTCAGCTTGTGACACCTGGTTGTTAAGAGTTCAGAAATGGGCAGGACTTCCTTCCCTTGGTGTCCATAGCAAAAGTGACCTCAGAAGAGAGGGTTAGATGTCACAGCTTTCAGTGGTGGAGAATGCACAGACAAGTGATGAGGAGGGAAATCACAGAAAACAGCTTACCCAAATCTCCCCCAAGCCACTAACATGGTCCCCTTCACCTCAGCCTTGTCCTCAAGCACATAGGCCTTCATCCACAAGTTAAAATGCTAGAGACATTGTACTTGGAACCTGATGTTCCTCCTCCACATACCTTCAGATGTGTAAAACATGGTTGGCTGCAGCCTGGAAACACAAGTAACTCTGAGAACTCTTCCCCCACTAGCTGTGGTCGGATAATCCTTTTGCAAGGGTGCTAGGCCAACTGCCAAGCCTGCCTGTGGGGAAGCCATCCAAACTTGACTCATCCTTAAGCAATTCACATTGTTCCCTTTAGTACTTTGGAAAAGGTTATCAGTCTTCTTGCTTCAGGTCAGAGCAGGATTGATGGATGGGGGGAAAAGGCAACATGCACCACACTTGGTCTCCTTCAGAGAAGGGGAGTTTATTTGTGGAGGGAGATAGAGATGAGTGATTCGGGACTGTCTAGTCACTTGCCCCCCACAGAAATCCATTTTCCATATGTGAAATGAAGGATTTTGCACTTCTTTGCAGTATCTGTCGGCCTCAGGAGATGACCTTGGGCTAGCCAAGCACCCTGACTCTACTGGACTCTACTGGACAGAGACCCCATGAAAAACAAACCAAGTGGTGAGTCAAGAACTTGGTATGCTGCCCTTGCAGCAGCACTCTGCAGTAAATGCACTGGCCAGAGCACAAAATCCACTCAAAGAAAAAGTGTGTCCAGTGCAAGCATAGTCTAAGGCTGAGAATGTCACACCCTCCTTTCCACAGGCAGCCCCAAGATCATGATGCTTTTTAGGCTCTGGAGAAATCTAGGTGAGAACGTCTCATCCTTGCTGAACTACCGAAGTCAGGAGAAGAGACATTAAGAGTCAAGCCATAGGTAGCCCTATTGCTTCCTTCTATCCTCCCTTGGAGAAAGCAGGTTCCTCATCTACACTCTTAGATGGGTAGGGTCTCCCTCACCAGTCATGCAGCCATGTCAGTGTGTCTTCTGCTAAAGTCAGGGCTGTAAATAACTACAGGGATCCTGTAGGAGGGAAAAGGGAAGAGCAGCAGGGGTAGCTGGAAAGGACTAGGGTGAGCTGGTTCTGTAGCAAACAGAACCTGCACCACCAGGCTCCACACCTGGTTATCCCTCCAAACTGTTTCCTCTTCAACTGAGCTCACATCTACCCTTGCAAGCACCCCTGAGAAGGTTGTACCTCAATCCTTCCAGTCTTTTTTCACAGTTCAAAAGATGATCCATCAGCTGCTCAGATTCTGTGCATCCAACATTTAGTCTTTCCAGCCTGCTTTCAGGTGAAGGTCTCCAGAGGTTTTCCTTTCTCTGAGAAGCTTCAGCCTGGCTCTGCCATGTGCCCATCCTCCTGTCCAGGGCTGCCTCATAATTCCTATATGTCCTGTCCACTGCAGGCTGGTTGACTCTTCAGAAGAATGACAGAAATTGCACAACAAAAAGGAATTGCTTGTGGTCTCTGCCCTCCAGGAGGGAAGATGAGTTTAGATAGAGTCCACGGAGCCCACAAGAACATGGTTGTACCTAGCAAGCTACCATATGCCTGTCCATCCTCATCACTCCACACATGCACACCTCTTGGACGGAAGATGCATGTCTTCAGGTGGTCATGTCTCCAAGAGCTAAGGAGACAGCTACTTGAAGGGCACTTGCTGGTTTGCTTGCCAGATGCATTTACTAAACTATCATAGGCAGAGATCATAGGTGTAGTTATCACACTTTTAAAACCAAAAATATCTTGGAAGGAGATTTAGGAGTTCCTCTGACTGATTAATGAACTGAAACTAAGAACAAAGCAGATGAGAACATCACTTGCAAATACAGACTATTTCCAAATAGTGGGATGTCAGAAAAGTCCTAATTAAATCAGAAAAGACATAAAAAGCAGGTCATGGTAAATATAATCTAAATAGGAGGGCATGCTTATGTCATCATGTCCCACCCAAAGGTCAGAACTTTGGAAAACCTCAGAACGAGAGTCCATTTCCAATAACAGCACAGAGCAGCCATACAACCCACATTTGCTTATCAGCACTTGATATGGTTTTGTCTCAGATCTGTGTTGGCAGCCAAAGAACAACATCACTCGCCCATTAATCTGTGGTCCTCACAGACACTGGGTGCATGGAAGCAAAATGATATGTCGCTGAGACCTACTTCATCCCCTCTGTTTTCACATCCACTGTCCTTTGCCAAAAGCTTCCAAAGCCATCAATAGGAACAATCAATAACAGACTTGTAATCACTTCCAGGAATGAAATGTGTGCTTGTTTCTAGTGTACTCTTAAAGGAAATACTTTTATCAATCAATGACATAGAGAGTGGGATCGAGTGCACCCTCAGCATGTTTGCAGATGACACCAAGCTGAGTGGTGCGGTTAACACACCTGAGGGACAGGATGCCAACCAGAGGGACCTGGACAAGCTCAAGAACTGAGGATGTGTGAACTTCATGAGGTTCAAGAAGACCAAGTGCAAGGTCTTGAACCTGGATCAGGGCAATCCCCAGTATCAATACTGGCTACAGGATGAAAGATTGAGAGGAACCTTGTGGAGAAGGATTTGGAGGTACTAGTGTATGAAAAGCTGGACATGAGCCAGAAATGTGCGCTTGCAGCCCAGAGGCCAATAACTCTATCCTAGGCTGCATCCAGAGCAGCGTGGGCAGCAGATCAAAGGAGGTGATTCTGACCACCTACTCCTCTCTGGTGAGAACCCACCTGCAGTGTTGTGTCCAGCTCTGGAGTCCTCAGCACAGAAAGACATGCACATGTTGAAGCAGGTCCAGAGGAGGACACAAAAACGGTCAGAGGGATGGAACACCTCTTCTGTAAAGGAAGGCAGAGAGCATTGGGGTTGTTCAGCCTGGAGAAGAGAAGGTTATGGGGACACCTTTTAATACTTAAATGAGGCCTCTAAGAAAGATGGGGGCAAACTAGCTGGGTCTGCCATGATAGGTCAAGGGGTAATGGTTTTAAATTAAAAGAGTGGAGATTTAGACTAGAGATAAGGAAGAAATCCTTTACAATGAGGATGGTGAGACACTGTCCCAGGTTTCCCAGAGAGGTGGTAGAAGCCCCATCCCTGGAAACATCCAAGGTCAGGTTGGATGGGGCTCTGAGCAACCTGATGTAGTTGAAGATGTCCCTGTTCACTGCAAGGAGGTTGGACTAGATGACCTTTAAAGGTCCCTTCCAACCCAAACCATTCTATGATTCTATGATTTGAAGAAAGACCTTGGCCTCATTGCTCAAGCCCACAAGAAGATTTAATAGAGTGCAAATTTACAGGCTATAAAATATACCAACAAACTGGTTATTCCTTAAACATTTTACTGCTTATTTTTGTGTTAATACACCTTCTTGATGGGCTTGAGGCTGAAGGCAGTTTGATGGATACCATCAGCTATGTAAGTAGATGTAGAGAGCTTGGCCCTTTCTCTTTAGTGCACATCAGCCAAGCTTGCACAACACAGCCCCTCCACCAAACTGATATAATGGCACAGATGGTGATGTTAGAGGTCAAGTGCACATCAGAAAAGAAGCATTTTCTGAGCTCAGATGGTTAATGACTTGTGGGACTGTGTCCTTACCGACAACTGACTGACATTGTGGCCATCTCCAGTCAACGTTAAGTCCATGCTGTTGCAGCAAGGACCAGTCCTACTTCACCCACCATGACCTTCCTAGCACACATGAGCTCCCACGCTCCTTTTGTGCAGAAAGGCTGGTAAGGGAACTGGTCCAGCATGGGAGTAAGCAATGTTTCATTTTTCCAAGACCTTTTCACATCACTTCTCTGAGTCAGTTCTGAGGAAGTGATTCCAGCATTTGCCTGTGGCAGAAAGGCCAGGGGAAATGTGCAGCTGGGTGGGAGAGGAGGACACAATGACTGCAGAGCTCTGACAAAAGCAGAGGAAACAAAAAGAACCTCAGCCATGACTCTTGCTCACCCATGGACTACAGAGGTCATTTCAGTGAGGGTGGATATTTGTCACGTCCCTCTGCAAGGTGTCCCCACACAGCAACCTCACATGGCAACCTGCCCCATCCATTTCAGTGCAAGGTCCTGCAGCTTAGCTTGAAAGCCAGTAGAAGTGGGTTCTGCTAGGTTTTCTCTGGAGGATGTGGCCTGTGACCTGGAGAATAGCCACCTGAGAGCAGTAACTTTGGCACTACTATCAGATCCTTTTGACCTTCTCCATTCATATCTTTATTTGCTCTATGCCAGCACAGACTTAAAAACACCTTTACATTTGCATCCTCTTTTAGGCTCCTTTGCATCATCAGAGGAGACTGCATGATTCAGACTCAGGCTCAAAAGTGAATTTGTCTCTAGGAGCATATCACTCGCACACACCACGTGGCACATTAATGGTTTGGCATATTCGTACAAGAGTTTGACAGACCATTTTAATCTGTAGTTCAAGGACAGCCCAGAAAGCTTCCTTTCCAAGGCAGATTGTTGGCACCCTCTGATTTGAGTGTTGACAAGGCCACTCAGTAGATACATTCATCCCTGCTCATGGGAGGAGGAGCACTCAGCCATGAGTGACCTGATGCTTACGCAGAAGATGAAGCAAAATCATCTAAGCTCCAGCTCAGGTTTTGGTTGGTTGTTTTTTTCACAAATTGTTTTGTGAAACTCTTTTATGCAAAATGACTATTCTGGAGAAGCCAAGGAAAAGCTACCACATCTCATGTAAAGACACATAAAGTCCTGTGAAAGCTCCTGTATTCACACCACAGTGCAGGACACGTTGCCCACCAAAATTCATTTTGAAGGTCCTGTCTAGAAGCCAAGGGACCCAAAGGCAAAACTCCTCCCAATTTCAACAGGAGTAGAATTAGCTACAAAATATTAACTCCTTTGACTGCATCATTAATGCTCAAATTGTTTACATCGTTACTCATCAACAAGGTGAGGTCGCCTAGGAATCTATCTAACACCAGCAGGCTGACTTTGGCCCAAAAAAAGTCTTAGTTATTCCTCCACTGGCTGTACTACTTTACATAAAATAAGTGTGTTTATTTCTTTCCAAACATCTCAGCTCATTCCAACCACAAATCTTTGAGTTCACTACACCTTTAGAGCAAACTGGCCAAGAGACAGCAAAGACACACTTTATGAGAGCAGGGAAAGCAGCACTTGAGTCAGTGAAGATGGAAATTGAAGGGAATAGCTATTTTTTTTCCTCCTTTTTCTGGTCTGGGATAGATAAATCTCTCTAATATCAAAGTTCATGTATTACCAGAGGTGGTCAGCACTGATACATGAAATGCTTTTTACCTGTCAAACACACTTTAAGTGGCCAAGGTGCAAGTGCAAAATGACCAACTTTGCATCAAATAGATGTTCTCATGATACATAGCTTATGCTAACTCCTCTCAAGTTTGGGAACAGCTCTGCACACCATCCCAGCTAGTATTGGCATTGCTGCTATGCTGCAGAGCATCCATCCCATTGCACTGCGACAGCGGGAGCAGGTAGTTCCCTCAAGAACCCGACCTCCTGCATCAAAGATTAAACCATGTAAAATTCCCAAGGACCAGATGATCTACCATTTGCAAATCAGGCAGTTAGTTATGTGTGTCCTTCACTGACCAAGTGAACTAGAACCTATATGAGTTGTCCTGTTGACTAATGGAAAGTTAAGACTTAAGGGCTCTGAAGGTTGGGCCACTGAGCCTTAAAATCTGAGTGTCCATCTCTGGAGATGTTCAAAACCCACCTGTGCAACCTGTTGCAGGGAACCTGCTTTGGCAGGGGGGTTGGACTGGATAATCTCCTGAGGTCCCTTCCAACCCCCACCATTCTGTGATTCTGTGAAAATTGCTGTGCTTTGCCAGTTTGTCTGAGACACTTTGGGCAGTACAGAACATTGTTATTGGGTTTTTATTTTTAATCATAATTTTAGTCAGAATGGAAGAGCAACAGGATGGAAGAAATGTAGTAAGGATATTTGAAATGAGGGTGGAATTTTACACAGGACGGAACTCCCAGAAATAGCTCCAAAACAGATTGATTTAAAGGATTTAAAAAGTAACAGATTTTATTGGTGTTGGAAGGGTGATTTCTCAGGGCTCTGTTTACTGTGACAAGCCTCAAAGGGAGGGAAGGCACATTCCTACACTACAGAAAGCAAGAGCCATGCTATTACACAACCATACAGCACAGGACACCAGGCTCTCCACCATATATGCTGTTTAGATAGTGGCATTGCAGTCCTGTATGATCATATAGTAAAATGCTCCTGTAGATCTAGATGAAAGACTCTTGGAGATTTGCTCAGATCATAGGCTTATTGGTTTGAGGAGGGGAAGGGTGAATAAGAAGATTGGTTGCAATCTGCTTCTTCACTTGGTCAATGAGAAAGGGGAAAAAAAAATCCAGGTAACTGCTGTCACATGTTCATTTTGTCAGTAAACTCCTTGGATATGGTTTCACATCTCCTTGGGTCTGGTCTGATACCTAAAATTCTGCAAAATGGGAAAGGAGGGAAAGGAAAAGCTCCTAGCAAAATAAGCTCAGCCTGAATTCCCACCATCCTTAACCTGAAGACCCTTTCACAGATCTGTGAGCAGCAAAGCAAGGAAAATGCAGCCTGTGAAAGCAACCTTCAACTCAGGTGAAAGTGCACTGGGAGAAATAATCACCCCTGGCAGGGTCCCAAGTGAACCATTATGTCTTTATGAGCCATTGTTTCCCTTACTAATGGACCAGCTCTCATTCACAAAAAGCTGCTTTTGCAAGGCAAGAGGAAACAGCACATTTGATAACACAGAAGTGAGGCCCTGTGTGGTTAGGTGTGATAGTTTAACTTGGCTGGCAGCCAAACACCACACAGCTACTCACAGCTCCCCTCCACCCAGGGAATCGGGGAGAGAACTGGAGGGGTAAAGGCCAGGAGACTTGTAGGTTGAAATAAGAACAATTTAATAATTAGAGTAAAAATAAAATAATGAGAATAAAAAGATAACAACAATAATCATAACAACTATATATATATATATATATATAT
>NW_010332739.1:555-788 GCF_000700745.2 Antrostomus carolinensis | reverse complement strand
CACTGGTGACCCCAGGGAAGGGGTGACACCATAGGGACCCCCCCACACAGAGGCCACCACCCAGCCCGGAGAGACCCGGGATCCCACCAGCCTCCAGATCCCACCATCCCAGGGAGATCTCCAGACACCATCATCCTGGGGTGGAGCCCAGAACATCCTCCAGATCCCACCACCACCCCCCAGATCCCACCACGCTGGTGTGGTCCCAGAACATCCTCAGATCCCACCATCCC
>NW_010332739.1:0-528 GCF_000700745.2 Antrostomus carolinensis | reverse complement strand
CCCCAGATCCCACCATCCCAGTGTGGATCCCAGAACATACCCCAGATCCCACCATCCCAGAACATCCCCAGATCCCAACATCCCAGTGTGGATCCCAGAACAACCCCAAATCTCATCATCCCAGAACATCCCCAGATCCCACCATCCCAGAACATCCCCAGATCCCAACATCCCAGTGTGGATCCCAGAACAACCCCAAATCTCATCATCCCAGAACATCCCCAGATCCCACCATCCCAGAACATCCCCCAAATCCTTCCATCCCAGAACATACCCCAGATCCCACCATCCCAGAACATCCTCAGATCCCACCATCCCCGAGTGGATCCCTCAGCCCCCCCATTGTCCCCAGCACCACCTGGAAGTACTCCATCATGGCCTGCCTGACGTAGGTGACATCGTGAGGTGGCACCTCCAGGTTGTCCATGCAGTCGAACACCATCTTCACCGCCTGGTGCGCGATCCAGTACGCTGGGGGGGGCAGAGCTGGCTGAGACCCCACCCGGTGTCACCCACCCAGTGTCACCC
>NW_010332738.1:27647-29694 GCF_000700745.2 Antrostomus carolinensis | reverse complement strand
CCCCCGCCATTCAGGAGGGTTGTTAGAAGGGGAGAAGGAAGAAAGCACAGTGTTTTGTTTTGGGTTAACAGGCTGGACTATACTGATATATAACCTCCATTAAAAGATGACATTCTTTTCCTCTAAAGATAATGGAATCAAATGGGACAAGGTAGATGCTAGTTAATGCTAAGAAATTAAGTAGTTGATTGTATCATAAACAGAACATGTTCAGAATCCTCTGTCTTACCATGTCACAAAAATACAAACTCTGAACTATGAGTCACAGGTTCTATTACACTGAAGAGTAACCCTAATTAAAATTAATTTGGTATTTGACTATGTCCTGATGGTGAGATGATTTTCTCATTGTAATGAGGACTAAAATGTTAAGTGAAATTATCACACACTGTCCATTTAAGAAAAATACTGTTGTGTTTTGATTCCATGCTGTCCCTTCTAATGGTGTTACCAGAGTTCATGGGACCCATTATTCTGATATACTGTACGGGTGAAGGGAACTCAATAGCTATTACGATTTTGATAGTCTCTCTTGGTCCTTTTAGTGATGTGCAACAATTGCTATAAGGGCAGATGGGGAATACTGGAAAGATGTAGAGTATTTATAATATTTCTGCAGTGCCTTTCAAACACTCTGTAATCATTTATTCTTTTATGTCCTGCTGCTCTGGTGTTGTTTGCATTGTTTTCTGCTTATAGATAAAGAAAAGAAGTCACAAAAAGTTACATGAGCTGACTACACCAAAGCAATTACAATTGAACAGGGAATAGGGACTCTTACTAATTTTTTTCAAAATTATGAAGAATTTGAGAAGGTAGGAAAATATCCCTTCCTCAGTGCCCAGCATCATCCTGGGAAGAATCTCTACATATGCCCAGTAATCTAAAATACACCCACTGATTTTTCAGAAAATTTACATTTCTTGATCTTGCAACCAGTTACTTGTATCCATAAGTTCATTCTCTATAATTTGCAATGATAACCTTTTTTTAAGGTTTCATTGTTAAAGGTTTCCATTTTA
Source organism: Antrostomus carolinensis (assembly GCF_000700745.2). Taxonomy (NCBI): domain Eukaryota; kingdom Metazoa; phylum Chordata; class Aves; order Caprimulgiformes; family Caprimulgidae; genus Antrostomus; species Antrostomus carolinensis. The sequence continues at coordinate 28,672 of NW_010332738.1, read as the reverse complement.
GAAATGAGTCAATGTGTTTTTGTACACAAATAAATTGCCAAGAGTACAGGCAAGTTTCCTTGTCAGACTCCCAGTCCTAGGACATCACGTTTGGAGATGAGGTAGCAAAGTATAGAGTTCACCTTTGTCATACTATAGAATAATGTTGAATAATTAATTAACTTTTGTTAGTTACACTGCTCTACAGTACATACAGTAAACTAATCTTACTGCTTTTCACAGCCAGTTAGTCATGAGTGGAAAAAAAATTAAAATGGACATAGAATGAGATGAGACAATATTATAGCGTCCAGCAACTGGACTCCAAACCCTTTAGAGCTGGGGCAGTGTTAGTCTCCTTAAACCTCCATTGCAGTAGAGCAGCCCAACAGTTACAGTTCCGTGGAAAGAATTCTATCAACGTCTTTGCTAATTCTTTGAATATAGTAGGTCAAATTCAACAAAAATAGTACTATCACAGAGATCGTCAGGAATTCCCGGAACCTGCTTATTCCCTGGCAGTTCCTGGTCAAGGGACACATCACATCTCAAGCTTATTCTGACTTTCAAAGCCACCCAGTTGCTTCCAAACATTGGAAGTTCTTTTATGGGCTTTGAGAGTCTCCTACCTTGAGAAGAGGGTAGCTTGCTGTTCATTGCAACTGATTTGTATTGAACTATAATTTATTGTTTGCCTTATTTCTCACCCATACAAAGATTTCATCTCATCACACCTAAGTGAGAGAAGGAAAGACAAACAAAGGATTGGAGGATGGGGGAGAGGAAGGAGAACAAAGTGGCAGTAATAAAAAGTTATTTTGGTAGTGCCTGGCTGTATGCATGATTCATACATAGTGAAGCAGTCACTTTATTAGATGGGACTTCCTGATGACCAGGCGGTAATTTCTTTACAGATTTCTATAGGTGAGTTAACGGGATGGGTTATAAGGTGAGAGTAAAAGGAAGGTGATGCAGTGGTTGTGTGGACATGGTCAATTACTGACAATGGAATGTTTGGGGGGAGAATGGGAGAAAAGGGTGAATGA
>NW_010332738.1:0-27621 GCF_000700745.2 Antrostomus carolinensis | reverse complement strand
GAAAGAGCGAACTGAGAAAGGCTTTGAAGGTGAGGACAAAAGGATTGTATTGGTGAAGAGAGGTGCCAGGGTGGCATGGTTCCAATGAAGGTGAAAGAGGCTGACAGACAGTGATGAAACAGGTGCAGAGCTCAGACACACTATGAATGAAATGAACAGTGTTGAAAAGGGAGTAGCTAATCCTGACAGAAAGTGGTGGAAGGATACAAACATGAACATGGCCCAGTACAAAGCATTGGCAGAGTGGTCAGCAAAGAAAAATGAGGCAAAATAAGCTTTCCATGTGTGCAGTTATTCCAGCGCAGGGTCATCAGATAAATAACTGTTGTCAACATCTTCTGGGTGCATCGAGATGAAGCTTTACAAACTTCCATCTTAGGCTGTGATCCGTTTTCCAGTGTGTGGAGGGAAAATGTGACCAGTTCAGAGCTCTTTTTGCCCCAGAAACACTGTTTAAGAAAGGTCACTGAAGGGTTCATGGTCTGTTTTCTAACAGACCATCAGCTCCACTCTTTGTAATCTGGCTTTTAGTAGAAAGACCCACTATAACTGCAAACTGATGCAGACTTTTACAAGGTCTCCTTTAATAGCCCTTAACCTCTTTTCAGCAATTCTAGAAAGCCAACAGCCCAGTTGATGACATCTATAATCTACTTCTCTACCACTTGAGAGAAATGACAGTATTAACCTAGCCGTCCCTCCCCAAAGAGGTGACAGCTCCTTGTTTGGTCTTATGTCTCCTGAGGCTGACAGCCTGTAAACTGCTTTTCCATCATTGAAGCAAATGGGAGCCAGAGGCTACAGCCACTACTCCATCACTTTAGAGGATGACCAATATAACTACTTTTCAGTACTTCAGGAGCATGACCTGCACCTCTTCACTGTCTTTTCTATGTCTGAAGAAATTAGCTACCTTGGAAATCTGCATCTCAGTCTTTCAAGGTAGGATCATCCTTATTCTAATTTCCATGTCTATCTTTTAACCAAATAATTTATGGCAAAACAATTTAAATGCACTGAATTATTGTTCTGCCCACACAGAGAAAAGTAGCAGCAAGTCAAAGATTTAGCAATTTGGCATTGATTTCTGTCACTTGGCAGCAGAATACTCTTCATGTTGAGAGGTGGCTGCCCCCAGAGTGCCCAAAAGAGGGGGAGGCTGTCATCTCCAGAGCTCTCTCCTCAGTCCCTCTCTTTCCACCATCTGTCTGTCAGCACACTTCATGAATCTCCAAATAATGTTTCTCACAGATTTTTAAAATGCTGAGTTTTGAAGACTGTCAGTTCAGTCCCTCCATGTACAAACACAAAACCCAAAGAGAAAGCAACTCTATGTGTGTGTGCACACGTGTGCACACATGTGCATGTATCTAAAGGGGTTTCAGAGAATGAAAATTCGTTACTGCTGCCAAACTTACTGTTTCTTCTGTTAAAGACTAGTTGGGGGGGGGAGGGATGGGGAGGAACAAAACACTGAAAAGCATCTGTCACAAAATGCAACATCAAATGCATTTGACCATGATAGTCCAGGTCCTCTAATGTCTCAGTTGCTGCTCTTCTATTATAGTCATTTTAGATGTGCTTGTGATACAGGCCTTTACTCTGAGACACAATTTAGTATTTTACGCGAAGTGTTTTCTCAACTCTGAATTGTTTGAATGTGACCAGGATGTACCATATTTGCTGTAAAAAAAGAGATGCTGTGAGGTTAGTAGTGCAGATGTGCAATGGGAAAAGGAATGTGGAATGACTTCCAATGCAAAGCAAGAGACTTCATCCAACTTCTGCTTCATGCTGAATGAGTTATTACTTGAGTATGTACTTGAGTGTAGACTGAAAGTACACTGAGTATCTCAGTCATAGGTATCTACGGCTTCTAAGTGGCTGCAGACTGCAGACATACACATTCATCAGACTGCACCCCATATAGGAAAGAGGTAGTCCCAAGAGGTTTAGGAAAGAGGTAGTCCCAAGAGTACCCAATACAAATCTCAGCTCTAAGCTCTGTTACTGGTAGAGAAATGCAAGCTGTGGCAACTCAACTTTGCACAGCCAGTGCTGGTGCATCCCAGTCAGAGGGTATTAGTCACTGATATTTGTCATCTGCTGGTTCCCAGAGACAGTTTTAACAAAACTCTTGGACGCCCAGGGTATAGCCTTAAGGGTCATTCTCATTTTTCTTTGCTCTTTCATGCTCTAAATGGTTAAATTATTCTACTCATTTAGCCAGCACACTGAAAAAATTCAGTTTGTCTGCAGCCTGAAACATTCTTACAGCTTTGTAGTAATATTTTGAAAGAAATCATCCACAAGAACCTCAAGGTCATTCACAACCCACAACCAAAGAAATTATTTTCAGAGCAGTCCTTGGGGCCCCTGTCCAGCTTCAGCGTGGGGAGACAGGAGGTTGTGCCAACAGGACAATAAAAGTCAGTGTATTTCAGCTTGTGCACAGCTCCTCATTTGCCTTGATTTAAAGGTCCCAGTCTTAGTCCTTTACAGTGTATTTAGGCTTCCTTATGGGCCTCCAAGGGACCGCAAGCTTCTTTATTCCTTAACAGTATACCTTGTTGCTGTAATTGAAGCCATTTTGTTACTGTAATTTCTCCCTAATATTGCAGTTCTAGTCAAGTGTTCTTTCCCTCTGGAGGCATCAATTATTATGGGTTTTGAGTAGGCTTCCTTCCAGTACACATACTTTCATTCCCAGTGCCAAAATCAGGTCACTGCAATTCTCTTCCCCAATAAAACACGGTCCCATGTTTCTTCTCTCAAACCCAGTGTATAATGTGTACTGGCAACTAATTCCACTTCTTGCTATCTTACTTAAAACTCCTGCCATATTTAAGAAAAACTACAGAATCCTACAGGTTTCATGGTATTTCCTAAATTTTCTTAGTTTTCATTAAGACATTGAATGTCTAAAGTCCAGGGAAAAGTTTATAGGGTTTATGCAGGTACTGAACCCATGTAGATATGTACGTTGGTGAGGGAGCAGGGGAGTGAGCCATAGCAGTGCACTTCATGAAAGATGTTTAGCTGAAATGAAAATGGCATGGGGTTCATTGACTAACTCATCTGTGTGAACTGTGGGTTTTTTCATAAGTTGTGGTATTTTGACACCTGGTCCCCACACCTTGATTGGTCTCAGTGGTGAGTCCTCGCTGCTGTGCACCCTGTGCCTGTTTGTAGATTAATCTGTGACATCTCTGGGGATGGGGAGGAACAAGCTCTTTATCACAGACCAAGAACTGAAGTGTGAGTTTGTCTTTCCTTTTTTTGCACAGCTATGAGTAGCAGAAGCTGTTAAACTCCAAATGTCACCTGCAGACTCCCTTAAAATACAAATATCAACTGAAGTTTCCCATTTGCAACCAAGCTAATACTCTGTCTTATTGGTTTCATCGTGCTTTATTACAATTATTTGTTTCACAGTATTCAAACCAAGTGCAGCTTTGCATTTTTGTGAATGATTCCCCTGTGAAACCCTAAAGATGCTTAACTCAGATGGGCATTTGTAGTAGTTATCACTGCACCATCTGCCCTAAAACTTGCACTTTTCATGAGATGCCACTGCTGGGACATCTGGCACTAAAAATATGTTTTCTGCATCATCTCACAATTGAGGAGGATGCCACGGCTGTTTAGCTCCACAGGAGATACCTTGAAGCATCCTTCTGTTATCTAACAGCTTCTGCAATGAAGCTATGGCACTAAACTGGCCAGGGGAGGAATTATGCTATTGATGGAAGGCTGTGTTTTTGCTTTATGGCTTGGATTGCTGTTAGAAGGGAGTCGCTCTTGTGTGATGGATTGATTGATGTGTAGCCAGTCTGTCTTATATCCTATAAATCAATAGTCAGTGTGATAGGACTAAAATGACTATGTAATATATTGTAAGTCATCTTCTATTATCCAAAAGCAAAAATCCTGCAAAATCGATGCACAGCCATATTTCTCAAAGTTTGTCATGTCTTACTGACCTGTTTCTATATAGCTTGAAAGTGCAATATAGTGGGATTTCCTTCTTAATTCACAGAATATTTTCTCCCTTAAAGATGCACACAAAATATTGTGTCTCAAGACTGGACAGTATGAGCAGGTCATACAGTGTGAGTATGAGTATGCCCTACATCATGAGTGCGTCAGCAGCTTGGTGCTCCCTTGTGCTACACAATTTTTTCCATCCTTGACAAAAGCCACCACGCAAGCTTCTGTGTTTTCTTTTAGGAGGTGGAGCTGTGCCGCATTAGCAGCCAGGAGAAGCTGGGGCTGACTGTCTGCTACAGAACAGATGATGAGGAGGACACGGGGATCTATGTCAGTGAGGTAAGGACATGGCAATGGGGAGGAGCATGGGAGATGCTCGTGATGGAAGGCTGAACATGCCAGGGAATGTAAGAGCAAGTGCTCTGAGACCAGAGTGCAGAAGCATCAGCCATCCGCCAACATGTGTCACTTTCAATTCATTTAGATTATCAGTTTGAATTATGTTGCCCAAGTATTGTAATTATTACTAGCAAGCTTCTTTAATGTGGATGCTTTCAACTACAGCATCATAGTTGGGAGAGTACAAAGCAGTCTGAGCACAGTTTGAATTTTGAAAGAAATATGCCCTTATGATGAAAATCAGGCAGAGTTTTTAAAGAGAAAAGCACCTTCTCCACACTCTGCTTTCATTCTCCCCCCACCACAGTCTCAGTAATCATAACAGTGGATTGTCATTATTTTGTTATTTATGGTTTTGTTACAGTTGTAGTAAACACAGACATCCTACAGGTGGGTGGAGAGAGTAGCTTGGGAGAGGAATATGTCAGTAAGACTAATATTTTTTTTTTTTTGCCAGACAAAAAACAGAATACTGGATACTGAGATGGGATGAAACCTCAGGTTTTCATTGGCTTCACTAGGAAAACTTGGCATCCAGCACATTATCACAGGGTGTTAGTGTTTCACAGCGTCAGTCCACAAGACTTTCAGGAGCACTAGCTCCCTTTGAGTCTCCAACCATTCAAAGAGGGTTGTTTTTCTGGATAAAGCAGAACTCTAGGAAGTACAAGGTCATTGGTGATTATCCTGCATGAACCATGTCCCAAATTTGTTACTTTTGCGACATGTTGAACCAAATTTGGACATGAGGAAGAGGTTCTTCACTGAGAGGTTGGTCAGTCACTGGAACAAGCTCCTTGGGGAAATGGTCATGGCACCAAGCCTGTCAGGGTTCAAGTAGCATCTGGACAACACTCTTACTTATATGGTTTATTTTTAGGTAAAAATGTGACGAGCAAGGACTGGGACTCAGTGATCCTTGTGTGTCCCTTCCAACTTGAGATATTCTGTGATTCTAAGTTCTGAGTGAAGCTCATGGACACAGAGGATCAGTAGAGAGAATTCTCCTACATATCAGTGAACAGGGATGAAGGCAAGATTACACATTTTCAGGCCAGCAGCAATGTCAAAGAAGCTGAAAAGCACAGCCTTGAAACAATAATGAGGAATTAATATAAAACTCCTCAAGAATAAGTCCTCCACCAGTTGTATAAGCACTGCTGTTAAAGTCTGTTTGACCTTGTGAGGACAAAGGAAGTGCAGGAATCTGTTAATACACTCCAGGAGTGTGTCTGAAATGTGCTGGTTTTCCTACATGGTAGAAATTTCTCAGACCTTTTAAAGTGAATGTAATTATACTGTCTTTCATACTTGATTAAGTACTTCAGAATCATTTTTTTTATATGACAATGCACAAGAAGAAAATAATATGTAACAGCTGTAGAGGATGTAACCTGCAAACCAAGTGCTCAATTCACATGTTTGGTTTGGAAAAATAGTTTATGGCATGATGAGGCAAAATAAATTATTTAAGATAACCATCAAGTGAAAGGTGATAGATCGAATTGTCCTGCAATGACCAGTCATCGTTGCTCAAGGATGAGCTAGAGTGACTTTGATAAACTGTTAATGGAGCCCTACACATCTATTTAGGTTAAACCAACTTAAAATTAACTGACTCAGACCAGGAACGATGTACAGTGCCTGTGAGTGATCTATACAATGTAGATCCTTTGGGGTTTTTTGCTATTTCCTTGTAAGCTGCAAAATTCCAGAGGAAATAACAGGTTCATAACTGAGATAATCATTTAATAGTGAATATTTCCATGAAAGAAAAATAAACTTGCTCTTTTCCCAAAGACAGTCCCATTTGTATAGAGGTATCAGCTGCTGCAGAAGCACCTCAGTCCATAGTGAACTTCTAGAGGAGAAGGAATCTGTCATTAATTCATAGTGCTCTGACAGCTGAAGGTTAATGCCTGATGGTGGCATAGGAAAGTATTAATCTGAAAATCATATGCTCCCATCCCTTTCTGTCTTTAGGCTTTTATCTGAAACAAGCTTATACCATTATTTAAACTGTTCAGTTCGTATGACTCTAAAGGAAACTTCAGATTGCCTCTGTATTGAGTAAAAATTGTATTTTTTCAAATTGTGCAATTGTGCAGCTGTTATCATTACCAGTAAAAATCTTTCTATGTTCAGTTACTGGATATTGTTCTGTGCAGGTTGATCCAAACAGCATTGCTGCCAGAGATGGCCGGATCCGTGAAGGAGATCGCATTTTGCAAGTATGTGACAATAGACTCTTCTTTAAACTCTTTCTTCAGACAAATGCGCAGTGCTGTCTTCTCTGTGGACTGTTAATGAAGGAAGGTAGTTCTCTTTGTTACTGTGATCGATGAGAAAATCCATGTCTGTCTGTTTTTTAACACAATAGCTGGGAGCTAGAGTGCGTGCACTGAAAAATGAGAATGACAAACTCGTTCTGGCTCATGCCCTTATGTCCCATGTCTTTTTTTGCCATACTTATTAGCAAATCTCATTTCCCCTATGTTCATCTCAGTGTCAAATTCTAAACAGGGATCCTGCAGACATAAATACGGGTGTCAGAGACTTGCTGATCATTCAGTGATTGCATAAATTTGGGTAAAACTCAGTTGTGCTGAGCATAGATGGTAAGAGTTTTCATACAAAAAATGTGCTATTAGTGAAGGATGATCTTGAACATACCTGAGGAGGGGTTTCATTAGGCTTTTATTAATATACTCTTTCCTCCACCAATAAAACATTGCTTCTCTGAGTTCTTTTCTAATCTACCATCCGGGGGTGTTTTTTCCCCCTTCATTTCTGTTGATCTGCTCATTTAAAGAGCTGCCCCACAGACAGGTTTCAGTGATGCAGAAGAGCCCATGTGGGTGGGGGTGGCTGGCTGCTGGCTCTGGAGGAGGGCAGTGTACCTGTACAGAGAGGGAAGTAACTGGAATGGCAGCGGGTTTCTGTTTTTAGCTGGCAGTGAATAGTACATTTTTTGTCCTAGTGACAAGATCACAAAACAGCTACTGAAAATCATTGGACTGGCAAGTCTTTCCTGGATTGTAGTATTTTGGTTCTGGTTCACAGTCAATTTTCCTTGTATTTTGACTTTCTGTCACCAAAACCCCAGAAGTAGTTCTGGTGTGACAATTCACTTTTCTGTAACCAGTTCTGTAATTGCCCTTCATTAATTTAGGCATGTGAGCTTTCAGGTTGTCTGAAGATCAGCCCATTCCTTGCCTCCAGTCTTTTCATTTCTGCAGGAGATGTCTTTGCTGAAACCTATACCTGTATCTCTTACCCTGGTATCAACTTTGGGAGTCTAGCTAACACAACACGGTCTATGAGCTGGCTTACCAAAGTGGTTCATCTTTTGTAGAGGAAATAATGAGTTACATTTTAATGTCAGGGCTCACTCATGGGCTGGTGGTCTATTCTGTGTGTGGTTGAGAATGTGAAAACATTCACAGGACGGATGGTGTTCCCCCGCTGAGAAGACAAAGATGCCACGGTGTGAGGGCAGTGAGCTCCTTGGTGGTAGCTGGAGTGATGGGACCGTAAAATGGGGTACAGCTAGGGGTGTCAGTGCACTGTCTTCTGCATCTTTCTATATAAACACCTACTGAAGAAAGCAAATAGGATATTTTTAACTTTCAAAAATCAGAAAAAAAAAAGTTGTTTATTCTACCAAGTAGAAGCAACTTTCATTCCTACTCTGTGCATTTCAAAATAAGGAAATAGAGGGTAGGTCCATTTTCTGCTCCTTTCCTTGCTTTCTAAAATTTCTGGGTGAAGTGGAGAACCAACAGCAGTTCAGACAAATGTTCTCCAGTTCCTAATGAAATTCATTTCAATTGTGAGTAAAGACTCCAGGGGCGAGAGAAAAGCATAGGTAATTCTGCCATCCTTTTGTAGACTGGAGCATTACTTTAATGTCAGTGCTGATATATAGCTATGAGTTTGATCATTAAAGTTAACACCCAGAGAGTTATGTGGGGTTTACTTTCATATCTGAAAGCACATTGACCCTCTATCTACTCTTATTGATGAGATAACTCAGAGAAATAGAAGGTGACAGTGCCATTACAGAGGGATTACACTGAGGCTGGGAGAGAGCCGGATCCTTGAGCCTGGGGGCATTTTCTGCAGGTGGCGGATGGCATCAGTTAAGGCTTGGAGGGGTGCTCTGTTTTGTGTATTTCTCACAAAATTACAGCAGATTTCCTCATGTTTTTGAGGCTGAAACTGTCCCCTTCTCATTCTCACAAATATCACACTTCTCCCATCACCTTCACAGTCTCCTTAAGCATCTGAAAGTAGCCTGGGAATTTTACGTTAAATGTTACAAAGCCAAGGGAAAGGTTTTGTAAGGACAGTTGTAGTGAAACTTGCCTAAACTTCTGCTCTTTTTAGCTGTGAACCTCCAGGCTGACAAGTGCTGAACGTAGGGGTGAGATGCTGTGTAGCAGGTCCTGCTCGTTGCTCATGATGGTGCAGCTGGTGTGGCGTGGGCTGTGGAGGGCCAGCAGGACCACCACTGTCAGGGTCCAGGAGGGGCACACACTCAGAGAGTGAGATCAACGGTGTGACTTTCTCTCCCGGACCCTGATAGTGGTGGTCCTTCTGGCCCCGCACAGCCCACCAGAGCAGCTGCCATGGCTGGGGGGATTTGCACAAGCTGGAGATCTGCTCCTGCACCTCAGGGGCTGCATCTCTACTTTTTGCATTAGGGCAGCTCTGCCTCTCTAAATAGTTGTCTGCTCTCCCACAGACCACAGCTATCCCTTCACGTAAGCTTTGAAGGGTCTCAGACATTTTACTTATCACTGTTTAGATAATCAAGGTACACTGTGTTTTTTCTCTGATCTGAATTGAAACTGTCTTTTTGAGTCAAGGCTTTCAAGCCAAACATATATGCAGAAATGCAACTTTCCCTTTACTTTTTGACCAGGAAGTTCCTACTACTTTGAAATCAAACCCTTGCAAGATTTTATTTCCCCCAAATATTCAGATCTTTCTGTCTTCCAGTTTTGTTTTCACCCATTTTCAAATAGACCAAGTATTTCTTTTTGTGGCTACAATGAGAATAATCTACCTCTTGTGCTGTGAATTCGACAAAACCAAATACACATGGAAAATAAGATGTCTGTATGATTCCCTCAATAAAGGGTTTTGGACAATGCCAAATATGTTTGTTACCACATAGTCATTGATGTGGCTGGTTTAATGAGTTGATAGAATAGGAGAAAGGTAGTGAGAAAAGCACGTTCTCATTGGAGAACCACTTTTATTTTGATTATCCTTTGTAAGGGGGATACATATGTTTTATGTGGTACTGGATACTAAGCTGTCCACACAAATATAAAATGATTAAATGGAGCAGCAATAAGCAGTGGCCTGTAAGTATTGCCTGGTGAGAGATAATACTGTAGCTCTCTAATTGGCTCTCTACCAGCATACGGTGTGACTGATTTCAGCTGTAGCATTACCAGTCTTGCTTCCACCAGCACTATTATCTCAGAGTGACACTTCCATTACTCTGAACGGAGAAAGATGAACGTCACCTGTCAGGGGCTGGTTAATTGTATTGCTAGATGTATGTTACCAGGGCGCAGGTTGGACATTTATGAACATAACTGCTTCCTCTGATGTCCACCATCCTTCAACGATCAATACAGCTCTTACAGTAAGCGCATAATTGAGTGAAGACACTTACCACTGAGGGGCCGAAGATGAGCCCGTTGCACGAGTTTCATTGTCCATACATTCAGCACAAATGAGCTGATATCTGCCCTTTATTGTGTGTTGCTTTGTGGAAATAGAAACTAATGTGCCACTTTCATTTGTTTCCTAGATAAATGGCCAAGATGTCCAGAATCGGGAAGAGGCAGTGGCATTGCTCTCCAGCGAAGAATGCAAAAAAATCGTGTTGCTGGTTGCAAGACCAGAGATGCAGGTTAGACTAAATAGATGCACTGAGCCAGAACCCAGGTTATACTGTAAATTCACTGTCAGTGTAAGTAATGAACTGCTGAGAAATAGAAATGCCAGAGTTCCTGACAAAAGGAGGAAACAGATAATTGCAGAGCTTTGCCCCTCTTTAGCCAAAAAATTAAATAGCATGATTATTATTAGGGTTTGTTTGCCCCAAACTAAGCAATTCCTTTCCAGCAGACAGGTATGCAAATAAAGCTGACAGAACTAATATGATATTAGTAAAATATGAAGTAGAACTTGAAAACTATGTATTACTCATTAGAGATCCTTATTTGTTCTGGGGATAAATTTCCCATACTTACCTCAGTCATTTATATGAACTTACACAAATCTGTAGTTGGTCATTCATGATAGCTTTTTACCCTATGCACTTATAAGCAGGCGTGTAAACTGTTCATTTATGTACCAATTATGAGACTTTCACTGCAATACCATTCAGCAAACCTGGATCTAATTGTTTTCAAAGCACCCTGGTCACAAAAACCTGCTTACATATTACAAAATGTATCTTGGGAGGTGCATTTTCAAAAGCTTTTAGAAACATTTATATGGTTTTAAAAATAAAATTGTGCCAATACCAAGCATCTTACCATGCCAAGAATTTTTTATATCATTACAGGGGGCAGATGTTAGGTTGATCATCAGACTAAAGGAGAGGTAGAGTGGAAGAAGAGTACTGTTTGTACTTCCCTTTATATTCTGTTTATAGGCCATTGCAAAGCAAAAAGACATTATATTGTCACTGTTCTCTCCATCTGCCAACAATTGAGAACTGGTTATGTTGCCATTTGTCTCTCGTGCTGTTGATCTGATATTTCTCAGTCTCGCTAGCTGCATGCTCTGTATAAATTAAATTGAGTAAGTGTAATTCAGTACCACTTGGAATTTCTACTGGAATACGGTAGTTATAAAAGGTTCACAATTTCAGCATTCATTTCCTTTATGTTTTTCAGGAATCTAAACAATTTACATAAAACTGCTGACTTAATACAGCAAAAAAAGCTATGTATTGCTTTATATCACAAAATTGTAGCCCTCGCTGGAAGCTGCAGAAGTTTTGAAAGAGTTGTTTCAGCATTATTCTTACTATTTTTGACTAAGATTTTGATTTTTGGTAGGGAACTGAAACCCACCCACTTATAAAATACATGCGCAGGGAAAGTTAATTCTCTGTATTTGTTTAGATTGGTCAACATGAAAAAGTCAATATGAGATAAGGGATTACTTAGCTGTACCAATGTAGCTTCCCATATGGATATTCCTTTCAAATTGTAGAAGTGTGTTTTGGTTTGTATTGGGGGTTTGGGGTTTGGGGGGGTTTAATTTATGTGTTTTAAGAACATATTAACACAAAACTGAAGAAAAAGCCATAGTATGTTAGAAATCAGGCTGTACACAGACTGATTTCTGCTAGTTGTGTTGCTTTGACTCTGGAAAAAGAGAGCAGGGTTAAGCAGACTTTTATTTTTAGATAGAAAATGGTAATGGCAGTATTGCAGTCTTGAAGGGTGACTGCTAAGCACATTCATTTGGTAACAGGGAAGAAAAGCTTCTCTGACCATTTATTTGCACAGTGAATACAGATGAAAAATTAAGTTTTGAAACAGAGAACCCGAGAGTGCACAAGCTGTTTAATATGTAAACAGAGGACACAGGCATATGTATTCACATCTTTGTGTATGTAGTGCACGGGTATACTAAGCCATATATTATTTTTATTCTAAAAGCTGTAACATAACATAAGCATTCCCATTAGTTAGGTACTGGGTCTGCCACCATCAAAGCAGCAGATTTGGCCAAGTGAGATTAATTTTTCATCCTCCAGATTTGTTAATCTCTGTAATTTCCTCAAATGAGGGAAATTGAAGAGCATCCTTTATGGTAGAGGAAGGCTGTGTCCAGGCTTTCCTTGGGAAAAAAAGCAAACATGACAAGCAAACAGTACTAGTGGCCAGTACCAGATGTTTCAGAGAATTATTTGAAAGTCCCATTAAGGACAAACGTAAAAGTTACATGCCCTCAGGAAGAAAAGCATCCTTCTAATCCCAAAATGTTAGAGGCTGGTTTTGCCAAGGAAAATCATGGAAGGCTTATGTTCTTTATGAGACGAAAGAGTTAATCAGTATGGGCAAAATCACAGAGTTTGTGAAGGAAACACTGGTGTCCTGCCGGTGTTCAGTGGGAAGTACCACAGAGCATCAATCACTCCTTGTGTAGCTTTGAACTACTATTTGCTGATTTGGTCTGACTTTTCTGACTGGCATCTGTGTCCAGAGCTCTCCTGGCTTTGAGCCAGTGGTACTTCTGCTGTAGGTGTTGGCCTGTGTTACTTTGCTCTTGCTGTCTCAGGACACATATAGTTGATACTCTTGTTAATTGTCTAATGCTGAGACTTTTACCTTTTAGCATCTTTTTGTCACATTCTTCCTCTGGTTCCTTCATCAGTGACAAAACAATAAATGTTTCCTTCTGCTAGGATCCTATTGTTATAGCCAGGGGTGTCACTGACCAGTACTTTCCTTTTCAACAGTGAGCCATCTGGCAAGGTTTTACAAATACAAATGGATGTGTGCCATGTGCACACATGGCACAATGAACAAAATTGGAGGAAGAATATTTTAGGCCAGGGGTCCAGGGGTGTCTGTTTTATCCATTTAGAAAGAAGCAAAGGGTGCAGAGTGGGTACAGAGAGAGGATTAAGTCTCCTTGACAGAAAACATAGCATCTCCCCCTGTCCTTTTGCAACACTGTCTTCACCAAATGTCAAAGTATTATTTTACACTTGGGGAAAAAAAAACAAACAAACAGATAAGCCTTGCTTCCAGGCACACTGCGAGAACAAAAATAACCTCCCTTCAAGTCACTGCATCCTTCTGTCACCCTCCTCTGTTTGTTTGTTTACCTGGAAGATCAATGGGAAAATGGTGACAGAAACGCAACATAAGGTTTCTATTGAGGTGGCGGCAGCAGGGCACAGTACTGGGATGGAGGTTGTTAGAGGAAAGAGCCTGGTTGCCTCCTGGCCCTATTAGTAACGTAGCCGTTCTTTCCGTGCAGGTGCTCTCAGCAGTAATGAACGTGACAGCTTCAGTATTATGCGCTGCGCCGTTCATACCTTTTGAAAGGAAATAATGTCTATGCTGTGCAGTCTCCTTCATTATGAGAGAAAATCAGTCATACTATTTCAAGAAAGGATAAAAGGCATGCAAGTCCCATTTTTTCTATCCTTCTTTTTCTTCTTCTCTTTTTGAGACACGAACTCCTACCACCTGGCTTTCTGAAGAGAATCATTAGGATAAAAAGAACTAGTAAAGCATTGCCTTTTGGGTTTACCCTGTTTAAGCATGTGTCCTTCCTAACGTAATATAATGTACTAATGTATTCTTTGCAGCTGGAAGAAGGGTGGCTGGATGATGAAAGGAATGAATTCTTAGAGGAATTAAACTTGGAAATGTTGGAAGAGCAGCATAATGAAGCGATGCAGTACACAGCCAACGAGGTGGAGCAGGTAGGACTGCTACTAAACATAACATTTGAAATTTTGCTGGGTATACTTTTTTATTAATAGAGAAGGAAATGGTATGGTGTAAAATGGAGTCAACAGCTTTGATAAAATCCTGTCTCTAAAATGCTGTGAACTCTGGCATGCTGTAGGTGAGGAAAAGGAGTATAATCGAAGCTTAGGCCAAGTATCACAAGTTAGCAAACAATTTAGGAGGCTGTGATAACTGCAGATTTCTCATTTTCTCTAAACTCTCAGAATACTACTGCTTTTCTTCTTTAATTCTGAAGTGTTTGGGGTTTATGTTTTTATATTTTATGTCAATTTTTTTTTAATTAATTGTATCAGTGTGGCACCTAGCGCTCCAAGTTGAGATAGATGTCCCTCTTGTATGCATGTGAGGTATGAGCCAGCCCTTGCTCCAGAGAGCTTGCAAAACAAGATGGAAGAGGTGTTTAAAATAAAGAACAGGTGTTTTGGTAATACAAGTGTATTTTTCTTACACCGACAGTGCACAGCTCAGCATTTGTTTTGTTAATGGAGACAAATAAGCATATTGTTAGCATAGTCCCAGTTTACTGGTATCCTGATTTTTGCCTGCCCACATGTGGTGTAAGCGCTGTGACCATGGCAAAGATGCATGTGCACCCCCAGCCATACAGTTTCATCAAGGGATGGGTCTTCTCAGTTGTACTTTCATGAGTGACCTTATCCACACCTGGATCAGATGATCTGTCAGTATGTGCGCCTGTGTGGAGCCAAGGAAATAAAATCCAGCTTCATCTCCTGGCTTCTGTATATGTGCAGCTGCGGAGAAACTGTTTTTCCATGCACAGAAATTTGTCTTGAATTTTTTTTCCCCACTCTGAATTGCTCAAAAGCAGATCCTGAAGCTTTGAAGTTAAGAGAGGGAGAAAGACTGTGAGAGCCTTCCTTCTTCTGGAAACCAGGGGGCTTATGTGCCTAACAGGAGACCTGGCTTCAAATACCTCGCTGCCTGGTCCACATTAGGGGCTTGAATGTGTGTCTATCCTGTTTCCTTCTTACCTCCCCTACAGACTTGATGCTGGGCTGTTGACTAGGTGTGTTGGGTTAGTCCTGGCTGGGTGCACAGCTAATTTTTTCCCCTTCTTGAATACTTTATCACAGAGGCGCTGATGGGCTCAGCTTTGGCCAGCAACAGGTCAGTCTTGAAACCGGCTGGCATTGGCTCATCCCATATTGGACACATAGAAAGCTTCTAGCAGGTTCTTACAGGAGCCACCCCTGTAGCCCCCCCACTACCAAAACCTTGCCACGCAAACCTAGTGCACTACCAAAGCTATCTACTGTACATAAATTAAATATTCACTGGGACAGAGTCACTGACAGAGTAATTAACTCAATTATCTGGAATATGATAGCTCAGATTACAAATCCTTGACTTTACAAGCATTTAATTATTTACATAAAGTGGAATAACTCAAAGGTCAGAGGTGAAGGGAGCCTTGCAACAGGATTTATAGTGGCCTTTTAGATATGACCCTTTTTTCCAGGCAGTGATCCAAGCCTCAGTTTCCCAAGTTAAATGTGCTAACTACTGCACTGCTAGCTACTTTGAACCGATATTTGGCATCTTGTTTATTTTTTTAGCCATAAATTTTATCTCGGATAACAAAAGATTTCCTGCCAGAAAGAACACTTGTTCTTCACAAAGCAATTTCCTTTGCACAGTGACATTTTCACACAAACCCCTACTTCTGAAAGAAATTCTTGAGCAGCTCTATGTACAGACCTCTGCTAGCACCTCACACGGCATGTTGGGGCCTCTGAAAACACTTCACAGTTGTGACTTTCCATGCCCAAGTTCTTGTCAAGCTTTGGCTTTTTCACTGAATTTGGGTTGTGAATAGTGTTAATTACTGAACGGCAGTGTTCTGCTAAGTGGTTTCACAAAAGCCATTGAGATTGCTTATTCCCCATTGGGATCTTATACTAAGGATAGGGGTTTTTTTCCCTATTGAGATTTTATATTACTGTAGAAGAGAGTTACACTTGAAAAAATGGTGGTCACTTGTGCTTTATCGGTGTATGATACTGGGTTGCTTGAAGTATTTCTAGGACAGCGAGACATTTCTTTGCCCTTCTGATGAGTAATCGAATCAGCCAAATGCATCTTGGTGTGTAATGGGGCATCAATAATTTGTGACAGCTGCTGTCTCTCTAGACTCTATGTAGTGACTCAGCAAGTCAGAAAGCTGGTTCTTTGCTCCTTGTTAGGCTGGGAAACCTAGCAGTTTCCTGAGGTGAATCACATAATCCATCGGAGCAATGAAACTACTCTCACTGCAGCTGCAAGTGGCCAAGCTGAGTATCTTCAAGCTCCCTGGTTGGCCATGGAGATTTTGCTCTAATGCCAGCCTTGCTTTTTGTGAACCAAAACAGAGGCCTTTGGCTTCATAATCATCTGTTGTCATGAATCTTGCAAGCTGCTGTAATAAATACACACTATAGCAGAATATCCTTCCAAATACGAGTCTGTTGTACAGAATATCATTTTAACATTTAGTATGAGCTGTCACAGAAAACTTTGGTACAGTTTGTAATAGAAGAATTTAGTAGATACTGGTGTCTTTTCTGTATGTTTTTGAGCCACTCTATAGAATTTAATCAAGAATTGTATCTTCTCTGTATAGAACAGTCCAGTAAACCTCGAGGAAAGTTGTAATTTTTCATTTTTTATAACTCATTGTATTCCTTTCCCTTTACAACATTGCAGTTCATTGTGCAGCAGAGATAACTTTCAGAATACGATGCATTTGCCATGCAGCAAATCTTTTTTGAGAGAGGCCTGTTTTAAAAGAACAGCATTGTTTGCAGAAGAGCATTTTCCCTTTTAGTGCACCACTGAAATCAATCCCAGTCTTCCCTCGTGGCTGGAGTACCTCGTGGTTACCCTGCCACCAGAGATTCCTCTCACTGTGGTCAGTCTCCCGCTCACTGTCAGAGATTGACCAAAGAGCCCAGCAGCTATGTTTGTTAGAACCTTAGACTGAATCTTACTGCCTTCAAAATTTAGTAGCAGCCTGGGTTTTGAGTCCCAGTGTACATCATAAGTTGTAAAATTAGAATAGAACAAAGCATGAATTCCTCCAAGATTAGCCATTTTATAGGCATGAATGCTTGCTGGAGCTGAAATGCAGAATCTTTTGAGGTTCATTTATTGCTTGATTGTATGCACCACCAGATTCACCTTCTCATTATCTGAGTTCTCACTGCAAACATGAGGCCTAAGGAGCCCTTTGGTATTTGAAACAGAAGAAATTGTAGAGGAGATTGACAACTTATGTTTGAAAACAAACACTTTGTTTAGAATAGAAAACAGATAACGCTAAAAAAGCAATGCACTGGCAATTGGAGACTCTCTCTTGTTTTTCAGAAGGGGCTTAACCTGGAATTAGGCTTGCTACCTTTCAAAATAAAATTAAAGTAATTTTATGTTGTAAAAGGCTGTTCAGTTTGCACGTGTTTAGGAGCTCTGACAAGTCCGGGACCAAAATGCCAGGGGCTACCTCACTTGAGTCACAGTGGATTTTTAAAACAATATATCCCAAAAGCATGCAGTACAGTAAATATCTGTATTACTTTCAATTTTCTTAATTGAACTAGCTGCAAGTATCCACATACTGGGGAAAGATTTAATGTGATATCGATGTCTGCTTTGGGTTGAGAAGAATCTGATTGTACAGGCACGTGTTTCTTCCTGTCAGGGAGGGGAACCCAAAGTGACTACCTGGCATTCAGGTGCCTGTACTGTAGACATTTACATTTGGTCAAATCAATCCCACCCATCTGATTTCTGTTAGACTGGAAAGATGGGGTTTGCTTTGTTTCTATCTTTTGTGTGTGTCTGTTAATTATGGATAGTGTAATTTGACTAGATGGCAGCATATTAAATTAAATCAGTCTATATCGAGTGGAAGCTGAAGGAGCAAAGTTTAAATTGTTGATAAAAGTGGTGTGGAAAACAAAAGCCACTAATTCTGAAAGCACTGATTGCATGGGCCCAAACGGCAAAGTCTGTTTCAACACCTATACAAATAGATACATTAAGGGATCTTTTTCAGAAGTGCTCAATATGCTTTGGTGGTATCGCACCATGCTGGAGACATCAAAGGAAGCATCATGGAGTTCAGCTCCTGTAAGCTGTATAATTGTGCTGACACAGTATGTATAAACCACCATTTAGGGAGTAGGATGGGTTTAGTCATATGGGTGCAAGTTTTGCTGTGTCCCTCACCCTCAAGGTTGGAGAGCAGATCCTGGCCCTCCTCGTTTGCTAATGTGAATGGAGCCCTGCATTTGGGGCAGGCACCCAAATTCCTGGCTGTTCTGCAGCACGGCCCTCCCAGTGTCTGGTGGAACTGTTCTCCCTCATGTTGGCAGTTAAATATTTTCCAGAGCAGCGTGGGTTACACATTGCAGCGCTCAGGGAGTAGTATAGGTGACCCAGACTGGAGTCACTTCTCTGCTGAAAGGTTTGAGGGCAGAGGAGATCAATACAAGCTGGAGCAGCTCCAAAGCAGGTGAGAGAAGGGACCAGAATAGCTTATGTAGCAGCACTGACCTGGAGGAAGTGAACTAGAAAAATACAAAATTAAACCTAAATCTACATCATTCCTGGTGAATGCTTGGGGTACTTTTATTTCTGATTACTCTCGATTACTTCCATACAAAGCTAAGGAAAAACTTCTTTACAGTGAGGGTGACAGACCACTGGAACAGACTGCCCAGAGAGGCTGTGGAGTCTCCATCTCTGGAGGTGTTCAAAAATCCTCCTGGACGCTTTCCTGTGCAAGCTGTTTTAGGGAACCTGCTTTGGCAGGGGGATTGGACTAGGTGATCTGCTGAGGTCCCTTCCAACCCCTACCATTCTGTGATTTTCACTGAGAATTCTCTATACATTGGGCTTTTTCTCTGTGTAAAATACAACATTTTGGAACTCTTAAAAAGCAGGTGGGAAGACATTACATTCCCACACTTCTCCAGCTACTCCTGAAAATGGAACTAAGGTGTTGCAGTCACTTTGGAAAAATATAAGATTAGCCTTATTAAAAAATCTTCCAATATACTTCAGACACCTTCTCAGGAATGCATAAGCTGAGGAAAGAAAGAATAGATAAATCATAATTATAGAACAGTTATACGATAGTTAGTTATTTAGAGTGTTATTGGTACTACTCTTCATATTGCTTCTTCCTGTGACAAGATACCTTTGTTTTTTAAGCAGGTAAGTAGAAAGATCTGAGAGGATTTCAGATGGGGAAAATATGTACCATTGAATTTTTAAAACTTGGAGAACTTTTAGGAAAGTCTGCCTTTGTCCCTTTCAGTTTCAAAATCTAGTTTCTAGAAAATTCTGACCCTATAACATCAAGAAACATTGAACCTTTGCCTGATCCCTTGAATAACACTGAATACATGAATACATTGTGTCTCATGACATTTAAATTCAAGGGGAGAGTTTCTCCCCAGTTGGGGACAATGGGAGATAGTAATTAGCACATTACCAGTGTGGTTGCCAAAGCTGCACGAGAATTATACATTTATTGTGCATTTTGTTACCAGCTGCGTGTTGTGTGTGCAAGAAGATGAATGTAAAATATATGCTATAATTTTAAAAGGTAAGTTTTTCTTTGCAGATCTTGTCGACAATGTATTGCTGAAACATCTTTTCAGAAATTTTTAACTGCTCTGTCATAGACATTGAATTATCCCGGTATTGTGTTTCTTTCAATATTTATTCTATTCCACTATTACATAGCATTTTGGGGGTGGAAGTTATTTTTATTTTTCTGAAACTAGGCCATTATTTTTTCATAACAGTTGAAGAAAGGAAACCACTTGAAGGGTATGTGTTCATGAGGTGCACATGAACAGGGGAGAAAGGATGAGATAGGAGGAGGCACATTTTCATGCTGGTTTTACTGTCTAAGTAGAGAAAAAGGGAATTATGAAAGTGGGCTCTTTGAGTTTGTTTCCTTTCACTGGGTGCACTGTTCCATTATTCTGCCTTGATTATTACTACCATTGTGCATAATTATGCAATTATACCTCCTTATACCTCCATAGTACCTGGTTGGTACTGTGTACACTTAGATATTTGGCGAACAGGCCATATAAATCGCACTCAACATGATTGCTTTGTGAGGGGAATAGGGGGGAAATTCTTTGCTTATCCAGTTTGAAAAATAAAAAGTGTCTGTCTCTTCAGAGAGGTATTATCTCACATTCTTTGAGAATATAAATAGGTTGAGAATATAAATAGGTTAGGTACAATGAATGGAGTGTGAATTAAAAAACAACAGCCTAAAAGCTTGACATAATGCCCATGGCGAGCACTCGGTGTTGTTCTATGCTTAATGGTAAAAGGCTGTTTTTATTTCTAAGGAACATAAATTCTAACTAGGGAAGAAAAGTGGTCTCGAGGGATGCAACGGAGAGGTCTACTTGAGCAAAATCCTAGAATTCAAAATGAACAGTCTTTTGGAAAAAGACTCCTGAAAACAAGTGTGAGAGAGGGCTGTGGAGGGCATAGTCAAAGAGGATAGCCCTCTGCAGGCTTCAACCCTGCCCATCTCTATGGAGCAAAGAAGGAGTTCACTGGTTAAAAAAAAAAAAAAAATACCCACTGATGAAAGTAGTCTTTTTGAACCCTCTTAGATTGTATTAGGCATTGTCTGATTGGCTGCTTGCTCTATTTTTTTGAAGTGATAACCAGTACTGAAACTTTTCCCCAAGTTTTCCCTGAAATCCAAGATCTAAGCTCCACCAGTCTCTGGCCATAATCCAGAATCAAAAACAGTGCACCATCTGGTGATCATTATCTTTAAGCACTGCAAAGAGATGACATAGCTAGAGAGGGAAATATTTATTTCCGGACTTTAGAAGATATGTCACAAGTGCTGTAATTCATCTGCCTCTCTCAGTATGGCCACCACAGCACGAATCTCAGAAATGTTTAAAAGCTATGAGCAGTAGGACTGCTGTTTAGTGATCTGTTTTAATTCAGCTTAAATCAGATCCCAGCTGTTTAGGCAAAACAGAGCTAGAAAATATTCTCAAGTACTATGGTCTGCATTTAATAATAATTTTGGTTTACTCATTTTTTTAGCCAAAGAAACATGAAGAGGAAGATGGCACTACAGACACTGCAACCTCATCATCCAACAATCATGAGAAGGACAGTGGGGTGGGACCTACAGATGAAAGTCTACGTAATGACGAGAGCTCAGAGCAAGAAAATGCACCTGATGAGCAGAATACTGCTACCCTGCATACCAAACGGGAGCTGGGCCACAGCCAAGATACATTAGGAAGCATTGAGCTCCAGTGCAATGAAAGCTTTGTGTCTGGGGAATACATTGAATCTGATTTCATAGGAAACCCAGAGGAGGAATGTGAAAGGTTTAGGCAGCTGTTGGAACTGAAGTGCAAAATTCGAAACCATGGGGACTACGACCTGTATTACTCAAGCAGCACGATAGAGTGCAACAGAAGAGAGCAAGATGGAGTGGAGCATGAGCTGCAGCTACTGAATGAGGAACTGAGAAACATTGAACTCGAATGTCAGAATATTATGCAAGCTCACCGGCTCCAAAAGGTGAGGGATCAGTACGGAGACATTTGGGCTTTACATGATGAAGGGTTCAGGAATTATAACACCAGCATAGATGTACAAAGAGGCAAACTGGATGACATCATGGAGCACCCTGAGAAGTCCGACAAGGACAGCTCCAGTGCCTACAACACAGCCGAAAGTTGCAGGAGCACTCCACTGATGGTGGAGCGATCTCCCAATAACTCTCTCCAGAGGATGATCAGCATCACCAACAGGAAAAACCTGAGGAGTGCAATTGTGTCTAATCAGCCATCTTCAAGACAAAGCAACAGGGAGATAACCTCAGCCAAAACCAAATCCACTGAGCAAGACAGTGCTGCTGAGGATGCAGTACTGGCATCAGAAAGCAGCAAATTCACAGACCAGGAAAAGCAGAACAGCGAGCACATTCCCTACCTGTCTCCATATCACAGCTCATCTTACAGGTACGGGAATATACCTGCTCATGCAAAGCACTATCAAAGCTATATGCAGCTGATCCAGCAAAAGTCTGCTGTGGAGTATGCCCAGAGCCAGCTCAGCTTGGTGAGCATGTGCAAAGACTCACAGAAGTGTGCAGAGCCCAAGATGGAATGGAAAGTGAAAATAAGGAGTGATGGGACGAGGTACATCACAAAGAGACCAGTTAGAGACAGAATCCTCAAGGAACGTGCCTTAAAAATTAAAGAGGAGCGCAGTGGGATGACGACAGATGATGATACGATGAGTGAGATGAAGATGGGTCGCTATTGGAGCAAAGAAGAACGGAAGCAGCATTTGGTACGAGCTAAGGAGCAGAGAAGGCGGCGGGAGTTCATGATGAGGAGCAGGCTGGAGTGTCTTAAGGAAAGTCCACAGAGTGGCAGCGAGGGCAAAAAGGAAATTAATATTATTGAACTGAGTCACAAAAAGATGATGAAAAAGAGAAACAAGAAAATCTTGGACAACTGGATGACAATCCAAGAACTGATGACACACGGTGCTAAATCTCCAGATGGCACAAGAGTACACAATGCCTTTTTATCAGTTACTACTGTATGAAGACAACTTCTTTCAGAGAGGATACTACCAGTTTAGGTAGAGTACAATTGCCTCGTTCAATGTGGCATTTTTATATATTTTGTGACTGTTTATAGTTTGACCCTTTTTGTAAGCAAAATTACCTGGTAATTTTTCATTTGTTTTTCATATAACGGTACCTTCTTTATCAGGCAATCTTTCTTTATCCTGCAATATATTCATATTACTCATTTATTAAAAAAAAAAAGAAAAAAGAAAAAGAAGATCAAAACAAAAAAAGTGGAGAAGCCAATTAATTTCTTAACCTAAGACATATCGTGTAAGTTAAGATCTGGATTTATTTCTCTAGTTTTTTCTTTTTTCTACTTTAGTAATAATACAATACCAAAACAAAATGCTTTATACTCTATCCTTAGCTTAACAAATTTTGAAGTTTTACATCTTAGAGTGTGTCTGTTTATAAATCATATGCCACATCCCATAGTCTAGATAAGAATGACATTTTTCCAACAACACATTGTACAGTACATTTAACCTGTAAATTGCAATTGTATTTGTCCAAGTAAAGTATAGGTGGGCAATTCTCCTGTGTTATGTAGTGGCATTGGTCATGTAGCTGGGCAGTATGTGATAATTGTGAAGATGAAAGAGAAATAAATTATTGCTTATCTTTAAGAAAAAAAAGTCAAAAGAGTTCTTTGATTTAAATTGAGCATTTGCCTTTAAAGGATGAATCACTTCACCATGCATTATTTTTACAGCATATAGGGGTTTCAGGAACATGGGACACAATTCCAAAGATTAGTTTTTATGAATTAGCTTTTCATTTTGCAGAACACATAGGAGTGGGTTGATCTTCCTGGCTTTTTCTTACCTGCTATTATTAGTTGATTAAATGATTAATTGATATGTTATTGTGTTTTATGCTGTCAGGTAACTACTGTGGGTCCTTCCTCCATTTGAGCTTTCTATTTGTTCTACACATACAAAATGTAAACAGAGGACATGCCTAATTTTGAGACAAATCTCATGCAAGAAAGATTAGCCGTGGCTATCACTGATACCTGATACTTTCATAGAAAGTGAGCCAAGGAAAAATAAAGAATGAAAGGCATCTGAGTGAGTTATGGGTTTAACTTTATTGTTGAGGAGCATCCCAGTCTTTTAGAAGAGCCCTTGTGGGAGCTGGCTGGGGCTTGGGAATAAGGGCAATCTACTGTCTGGGTGCCTGATGGAGTAGGGCATTGGCTCTCCTTCTCTCTTCCTGCAGCAGAGGCACCTTGGCTGCCACTGGGGCATCTTCTGAGCTGCTACTGCTGGCAGCCCAGAGAGTTATGGCAAGATGAAATGACGAGTCCTGGGCAGTCAGCAGGGTTCAAGGCTTTGCCCAATAGCCCCATTTTCATTGTTGCTGTGCATGAATCACAGCAGTTCCTGAGTGCTTTTGATAGCAGGATTAGGTGCTGAAGTCAGTTGGCATCAGGCTTTAAAAGACTTGCTTAAAGGTGCAGAAAGACACATTATGGTATTTCCAAATTCCAATTCTGGAAATCAGTTATTTGTTTTCCAACCACTTTTGGCACCAGTAGGCATTGTCAGTGCTCTCTGCATCTCCAGGCATGTAAATACGGTAAGAACACTGCTCCCCAGGTACTTAGGAAAAGTATGCCACTGAGAGTTCACAGTTTGATAATCAGAAAATTCTCCAATTCTCCCCACCAGACTCAGGGAAACATCATGCTAAATCCTCAGTAAACATACAGCAGTTCATGCACAATGAAGAATACTTCCACTGTTTCCCATTAAATTGGAAAAAGTGTGAAATGCAAGGATCAGAAAGGATACAGTACTGCTTCAAGGGGCCATTACCAGATTGTCCTTTCAGCTGAGCCAGGGAATTGTTTTTGACTAGCCTAAGTCACCCAGAAAGGTACACATTCTTCTTCTGGAGACATCAAAGCACAGAGATTTGGCTGTTTCCCTCGTTGCATTCCCATGATCACACTTGTAAAAACAGGTCTCATTCCTAATCAGAGTTCAGCTGCCATCAGCTTCAGATAGCAACTACTGTTATGCCTTTCCCTTAGACGTAGTACTTATTATTTTCTTTCCATTATTAAATCATGAGTCAGAGCTCCTCTCAAACTATTATGACACCCAAATTCAGAGAACAACCTGAATTTTCAGAAAATGTGGTATCATTTTTTTCATCACTGAGAAATAAAATTAGGAAAACCCAAGTCTCATTAGAGAAAAGACCTAACTGGATGGAGGGGGAGTGTTTGTATTAAATAGTGGAGAATAATTTCAGAAACAAATAAAAAATATTTCTAGAGATTATATGTTAATAGGGTGTAAATGAAAATGCATCCAAATCTGAGGAACTCTGTCAAAATCTAGTGAGAGACAAAGAGAAGACTGAGAGGTGATACAGCAGTACTACTGGTGGTATGCCGTGATGTGGTTTCTCATTCAGCACATGCCTGCCAGAGCCCAGCCACCTTTTCCCTCCTTTACCTGCTGGAATCGTCACATCCCTGCCTAATCCTTCATCTGGAGGTTTTCCATCAGCCCATGGTTTTCTCTCCTTTCTTCATAACTACAGTTATTAAGTGATACTTTCTTTGTTCCCTAATCAGTCTTTGGGAGAAGTAGTGTTGTGTTTTGCCCTGATGAAATGCCTTGATCATTTTTCTTGCATGGAAAATAAACACACAATTCCAGAGGGGGTCTGTGAGGCGGCCAAAGGTGGTGAAGCAGAGGGGCTGAATGGCAGGTGAGTGTTTTGCTGCCCACTGCTTTCAGCTGGCTTTTCTGCAGGGCAGGACTTGGTGTTGTGCTCCCTCATCCCAGCAGTTCTTTATCAGTGAAATCCAAGGCTGACATCCCACATGCTGTGTATTCCTGCATGTACTTTTTCCAAATGTCATAATTTTTAATGAGGAAAATAACATTTTAGCATCAAG
This sequence comes from Antrostomus carolinensis, assembly GCF_000700745.2. Classification (NCBI taxonomy): domain Eukaryota; kingdom Metazoa; phylum Chordata; class Aves; order Caprimulgiformes; family Caprimulgidae; genus Antrostomus; species Antrostomus carolinensis. Next base: position 2,132 of record NW_010332738.1, on the reverse strand, counting down.
GCAAATTAAAAGCAAAGAAACAAAATAAATTTCATGTTGTGATAAATCTTAAAAAAAAGACTTGTCTGTTGTGAGAACTATTTTTTTTCATATGAAGGACCATAAAAATAAAAATGCTTTCCAACTGGAACAAGACCAGGTCTTGCTTGAGAAGATTGCTTGCAGCTCTGGGATAAGGAGCAAAAAGTAGGGAAGAGATGCTGCATAGATTTGTTATCACAGCCACATCACTGCTGGGGAAGGAGTTCATGTCCCACTCAACCTTCCCCCAGCCCTGGTACCAGTGGGAAGTAATTTTTCCTATAAATTCAGCAAGATGGCCTTGTAAAAAGCCTTATCTTGTGTAACTTGACAACTCTATTGCCAGCTGATTTACGAGCTTTGCTTACCATAAGTAAAGTTAAAATCTGTGGCATCCCTGGATCTTCCTCTCCAATGTAAGTATCCTTAAAGGGAAAATTATATATTTAGTATGGCCATGACAATAAACTAAACCTACTGCATCAGGTTATTATGTTTTTCAAAAGAAAGAAACTGATAACACTATCTGAATTGAATGAAAGCAATCAGAAATAGAATCTAATGTGTGCTTGATGCCTTGCCCTGTAAGAGGGCTACAGGATCTCAGAAGAGATGAATCAGCAGCTTTAGCATTATGCTTTCTGAATTTGTGGGGATTGAATTATTCATTAATACCATGATGCCCGAGTTTTTCCTTTTTTTTTTTTTTTAATTTAACTAATTTTCATTTCCAAACCCCATTTCTTGGTACAAATTCTAGAACAGCACCCTTGGTGCTTGACATGACTTCTGTACTAAAATACTTCCTGACTCAAGGCTGGAATTATTCCAGGTTTTGTTTTACTTGGGTTCTTAACCTTTAAGCTGCTAATCACAAACATGTATGTGCTAAGTGCTCTATTAATATCCATTTTATGGGCCTACTGATTTTTCAGAGCATTAAGTGCTCTTGAAGAGCCAGGATAAAATGAATGTGATGGGGTGTTTGGCTAAAGCAAAACAGAGCAGCTGTCATAAACCTAGTGGTGTTACTCTCTGTGAGAGGACGGTTGGCTAATGCCTGCTGGAGGAGAAGGGATATTGCAGAGGCATCATGAGCAGGGTTTTTTTCTTTAAATGCCTTTGCTCTGAATCACGTTTCTTTATTTAAAGAAGAGCATTGCCTTTGGATGGCTATTGCTGCATTTGTGAGGCTAAGCACTTCACTCCACTTTTTAGCTACAGATAGCTCCATCATTTTTGCCTGGGTTTTCAGACTTCATTAATCTCACCCTAATGTCAGCTCCTACATGGACAGCTGACTGGCTGGTTCTGAGCCAGGAAAAAATGGTGTTTGTGTATGAGTTCAAAACATTGATACCAGTGAGGTTACGAAGGTGAATTATTCTGTTGTAAAGATTGTGCTTAGATACTGAAGAATACTTGACAAATAAAAACTGTTTGGCCAGTGAACCACATTCAACAGATATTTAGAAATATACTCCTTTTTTTTTTTTTTTTTTTTTTTTTTTTTTTAATAAGCATGATGAAGTAGCTCAAACGAAGGGAATACCTCATATACCAGCCTCACTGTGACAGCTCTGGGTAGTGGGGCTGAGCAACAGACATGATATTGACTACTGATATGAACTGTAAAGTAAAACTGACAGTTGAGTTACATTGAGATGTATGTGCTGCTTTTCACAGTCACTAGACAATGGAGAAGGGCAGAGCACAGGACTGTATCCTCATTAACTAATTAGTCCATCTCATGCTGATATTCCCTGCTGAAAGCTTCTTTCCTCAATAAAGGTACAAAGATGTCCCCAAACAGTATCCTCTGTCATCCCAAAATTCAGAAGTGACACTGTCATCCAGGAGATTAGGAATGTCCCAGCATGGTGTGTTCTGGGATATACTGAGGGACCAGGGAAGGGTCCCTCAGCAATGTTTCACAGAGAAAATGTATGCCTCCTCCCACTCCAGACTACTTCACAGTGTAACTTTTCATTTTTGCATTTGAGTTTTAAATTCGGTTTAAAGTCTGAATTGCCTCACTCTGTAAGCTCATCTTTCACTATTAAGTCTCCTTCCTTCCTTCCTTCTTCCTCTCCTCTCCTCTCCTCTCCTCT
>NW_010332737.1:6667-11374 GCF_000700745.2 Antrostomus carolinensis | reverse complement strand
AGAGCCCAAAATCACCTCATTAAATAAAGTCACACACAGGCACAGACAGGACACTGTGGATTTGTCAACCCATTTTTTACAAACACACTGTGCAGCTTTTTGCACCAACACCTCCACAGCTTGTGGTGTTCATGTAACCTGTGCAACATGCCACCACCATCAGAGGTGACCTGTCTCGCACAGGTCCAGCTGGCCAACAACGTGCCACCAGCAGAGAAGGAAGACACCAGCATGGAGCAAAGGCTCAGCGGCTGCTAACCACCGTCCTACCAAAGGGGATGAGGAAGTGCTGGTGAGGACATTGCAGTGCAAGGTCTGGTTTGCAGGCTGTGCTCCATGATTGCAGGAGGTTCTCCTGCATTTTCTGTCTTGGCAATACTTGCCAGCTTTATTAGAAAGCGGGTTGTTGTTTCAAGGCTGCTTTCTAGCGGTTATTGCCAACTAGGGACGGAGGTGGGGGAGCTGCACTCTGCACGGCGTAAATGACAGCTGCCAAGACACCTTCTCCAAGGCCCCATAAAAGCTGGTTATGGCTGAGGCTGTCTCCTCTCAGCCAGACACCCCGGAGGGTGACCCGGCACAGGCGGCTGCTGCAGCACAGCCAGCCCTCCTGGCCCAGAGCCCCATGTCTCCATCCCCATCCCTATCCCTGCAGTGATGTCCGGCTGCCCCACTCACTGCCGTGGTTTGATTATGCTCCTGATGTTCCTGGGATTTGGAGAGGAGCTGCCACTCAGCAGAGGAGGTGAAATACCTGCCCCAAGTGAGCTGAAACCCTCGCTGTGCCCCAGGAGCAGCCCAGCACAAAGGGAGCTTGAAGGCAGCAGAGAAGGAAGAGGATGTAAATTGAAGAAGAAGAAGAATGTTGTTATCCTTTCGACATAGCCTCCTCCTCCTCCTCCCTACCACTGCTGCTGCACTCCGGGGAACCCCAGTGACCTGCTGTGCACCACTGACCACAGAGGCTGTGCTGGGCACATGCTGCACCCTGAGCTCTGCCATCACCACCCCAAAATCTGGGCAGTTCATGCAGGGTCCAGGTCCAGCCTTCACCAGGGACAACGAGCAGCCCAGCAGCTCCTGACAGTGCGTGCTGGTGTCTGGGGTGTGCAGACTTGGCGTTTCAGAGCTGCTTTCCAGAGAGAACAATAAATCTTTAAAACAAGTGTGGGGTTCTCTGAAAGTCGCTGAATTCAATGGCTGAGCCCTGCAACAAAGCCTCTTCCTGAGCGCGGTGGCTCCCTGCCCGCTGCCCTCCCCAGGGGGACGGCAAAGGCGGCCGAGAGGAGGTGAGCTCTGGCTCAAGCTTGTAAACTGCGACTACTGGAGAAAACAAAACCTGTCCAGAAGTTTCAGTCCATGCCGTTGCCTTCCACCAACACAGACAGTCCCCAGAGGTGACCATCACCATGTCACTTTTCCCCAGGACCTGCCTCGCTACAAGGCACCCTGTCAAAGCCCCCTTAGAGGAGCTGCCCGTGGCCAGAGCTTCTGACAATGCTAACTGCAAGCATGGAGTGATGCCACCACGGACACCTCTTCTCATTGAGAGCTCACAATTGCTTTCTGCACATCATGAGGCTATTCCCATCTAACCACCACCCCAAGCTCCTCCCAGGTGTCCTGTTCTTCCTTGGCAGTTCTGGCAGGGGACAGCTGCCTGTTGGTGCTGATCCCCGAGCAGCACTGCTAAAAGGAACCCACTGCCTCTGCATTTTGCAAATTGGCCTTTGCCTGCAAGAAGGTGAAATTCTGCATCCAACCAACTGCTGCAGAGCCATAGTGGGCTGGATGGGCACAGCCAGTGACCCACACCACAGGGTGTTCTCCAGGTGAAGCCTCATCATCAACCCTGTCACTTTGCACAACTCATTAGGCAAAATATTTTTCCAGAGAGAAATCTCTTATCTTTCAAAATTGATCTCTCTGCTTTCTGGGAGCATTTCTGTGGATGCAAATAAATGGTTAAACACATGTAGTTGTCTCCTGTGTTAACTTTCCTTAGTATCATCAACAGCTGCTTTCCTTTCAGTGCATGAAACCGCAAAGTTGAAGTCAGTGAAAGTGTAGAAGAACCAGGGCTCGGATGGTGAAATCTTCCCAACCAGAGACTGATAAAATGAAACAGTAAATGTTTTTTCCATGGTTGAGAATAGCCCTGTTATCTCCAAGGGAGGCAGCAAACCTTCTTCTCCGAGGAGTAGGTGAGTTGGCAGCACCAGGCCACGCAGTCTCAGCACACACGTGCTCCAGGAGAAACGCTACAATATTTTGCCATACACCGAGACACACAAATAAACTCCATTACTGTTGTTAATTCTGCAGCAAAATTATTTTTCCAAATCTTCTCCAAACCAGATGTGGAAATATTTAGCTACCTCTGCACTCCTCCAGCTTTGAGCCTGAACAAAGCATTTTGAAGCAGATGAGAGGCAGGGGGAGGTGGAAACCATGACCGGTTTCAGCGAAACTCATGGATTTCCCAATTCATGGTATCATTTACTGACATCATGAAACTAATTTGGGCTTTTTCTTCTGTCTCTTTACAGTTCAGTATTTTCCCCAAGAGGCTAAAAATTTCTCTTTCTTTCAAACAAAATTGGATTTCTTTCCTGTAAGGGGTACAGAAATGTAGACTGCGTTCCCAGAAGCAAGATTTGAAATCATTATTTTTTTTATTAAAGCATTTTATTAGATGTAGTCAGCACAAAAGAATAAACTAAAAGGCAGCAGCTCCAGCAGACCGTCTCATCGCCACCTCTCTCAAATCACGATTCAGACTGGAAAACAGGAGAGTTGCTTTGCTTCCCTCCTCAGCTTCACCACGTGGGTCACACAGCCCTGCTGCTCCGTGGGTTTCCATGTCTCTCGCCTCCTCAGCATGCTCCCGTGGAGCTGGGATGCTCAGGACTCTGCCATGCCCGTGTCTGCCCAGGTGATGGGCTTGCTGGGAAGGGCTGAACAGAGCTGAGCGAGACCTGGGTGAGGAGCCAGCCACCCTGGGGATGAGCGATCTGCAGAGATCATGAAGCTGTCTGGGAAGAAAATAGCCAAGGTGGCCGTGCAAGGTCACAGGTGACATGATGACAGGTGAAACTCGGTGTGGGTGAGAGGGGAGCCATGCACACAGGTGGAGAAACCCCAGCACGTTTTCCCTTGCCCAGAGCCAGGCATTGTGCTGCGGGAGGGGGTGAGGAGCACCCACCTCCACAGCAAAGCAGCACGTTTTGGGCTGCTCCGCACATCCCCTGTGGGCAGGGGCTGGCTGGGGCAGGGTGCCAAGCTGCACCATTCCCAACCACGCAGGCAGGGAAGGTTTTTCAGCAGCCGTCTCCCTGGAAGCCGAAGCCTACCATGCTGCCCTGGCTCTCCCACCACCCTCTCAGGCTGCAGCCAGGCGCAGCGGTGGGAGCCAACCCATAAGACACCCACCTTTGTGCCTTGCCCACCACCCACATGGCCCACAAACCCGCTTCTGAGCTCAGAGATCTCCCTGCTGCAAACCACCATGACAGCAATTCCACCGGTGATGGGAGCATGTTGTCATTTTTGAAGCACTTGATTTTCCTTCTCTAAGCAGAGACCTGCCTGCCCTCCTGGTAAAACCAGTACTTACTTCTCACGGTGACCTCAGACACTGTACGTGCTTTTTAAAGTGTGCAGCTCACACGGTGGATGGGGACCCTGGTACGCAGCAGCTTGGATGTACGTGTGTGTGTGTTTCTGTAGGCAGCTCTGCTCCGTCCCATCACACCTGGCTGGGTTCCCTCTCACCAGCACTGTTTGAAAACAAACCCATTCCCAGCAGGACCAGCTTTGGGGCTGGCATGGGGCCCGATCCTGCACCCCATCCTGAGGGCAGCCCTGAATTACTGCCCGCGCCCTCTCCTCGCTGCCTGCACGCCCTTCTCCCACTCCCCACCAGAGCAACATGTCATCACACCCATCTGACTTGACATTTCTTGAAGGTGCAGACGAGCACTGAGAGCAGAGAGAAGCACTAATTTAGGAAAAGTACTAATTAAACATATTCTGGGTGGTCTCATTTTGGCATTCTGCCTTTTGGGTTAGACTGGTTTTGCTGCTGCTTCCCTCTCTCCCACGTTTTCTCCTCTCTTGTCTTTCCCAGCACATTTCCACCTACAGCCATCCCTGCGGCAGCTGGTCCTGGTGCCTGGGGGTCACAAAGCCCCGCTGGTTGTCCCTTGCTCAGGTTCACCTTCATTTCCTCAGGCTGAGTGGCATCCTTCCCCTGCACACAGAGTGTGGTCACCTGCAGCCTCATGCACAAGCCAGGGCAGGTCACAGGTACTGAGACACGGAGGTGTCACAAGCCCCAGGAACGACTGTAGCTCTCGAGACAGACGCCCCGTGATGATGTCAAGCAACTGTTTCCTGATATTACATTTTTCTCTGGGAATAATGCTACAGTTTGCAGTTCTGGTGGAAAGTATAAAGCTGCTATTAGATTTCACCAGAATTGGGCCAGATGTGGCAGGTAAGTGTCTGGTCGTCTGTCCCAAATGGCACTATTTTAAGTGCATTTGCAAAGCGGTGGGTAGTGCAATCACTCTCCATGCTGCCTGCAGGTTTTGGCCTCCTGCACATCTAACATCTCCTCCTTGCATCTAAGACAACATGAGAAATACAATTTGAAGCCTGTTTTGCCTTTGATTTTGCACTGTGCATTGCTGAATTAATTCCTGC
>NW_010332737.1:0-6653 GCF_000700745.2 Antrostomus carolinensis | reverse complement strand
TGCAGTTTTGCAAAGAAAATCAGATCCTGTGTGGCTTTAAATTCCAGATTCACTCCTGAAGCCTCCCTACAAGTTGGAAGCACCATGAGACTGAAAGCTCTGGAAGAAGGGAAGACACAAACCAAATGCCTCCCTGTGAACTCTGCCAGCATTGATGTTACAATACAAGCAACGCTTCTTCATCCTCCTCCTCTGAGAGGAAAATACTCTGTTGAACAGGAGGTGCAACTCAGTGTACTGAGTAATTCAGGGTAAAAAGCATGTTTAAAGGTACATTGTGCCCTGGTCATCTAGAACCTAATTAATTTTCTCCCCAGGAGCAACGCTCGTCTTCCTGTTAAAACTCTGCTAATAGGATGACTGAATTGCAGCGCAAACAGCTGGGCTTGGGTGCCCAAAATTGCCTTACGAGAAATCGGCTCTTCTCTTGGGAAAATGTGTGTCACCAACAAAAACCAGGGTGGGGATTGTTAAAAGTAATGGAGACCACTATGGGAGATGCATCGCCCGAAAGCCCCTTGAGTTAAACTTCCCACAGGTGGGATTCCAAGAGCCACCGAAGCAAGTGGTCCTGGGCTGGAGGGCCATGGATCTGCTGCGTGACTCTTCATAAAGTCTTTCCACTTCTTCCAAGGGTGGGAAAACAGGGACACGCCAGCAGCCAGAATACTTGGGGCTGACCCTCCAGGCTCTCTCCATTTGGACCCTCACTCATGTCCTCGGCCAATCCCAGCCTGAATTTTGAAAGCAAACCTCTGCCAGGGAACTCCAGACCTGCTGGAAGGGCAGTGATCTCAGTCCAACACCCAGCATGGGAATGAGCTGCCTAAGACTGCAAAGGGCAAGGTGTTCCCAATGAAAATCACAGCAAGAAAATCACACTGCAAGAGCACAGTGCCAGCACATGGGCAGGCAAGGGCTGCTCAGGAACCTCCCTGGCTCCCTCCTGGTGCTCCTGGGCTGGCCATGGGCCTGCTTGCTTTGGAACTGGAGCTGGATCTCCTGCCCAGGAGCAGTCCATGGAGTGACCAGCAGCTCAGAGAAATGTGTTTTCCTGAGAGATTGTTGGACAACAGCTCTCAGAGACACACAGCTTCAGTGCTTGGGTGTTATTTTCGTTGTTTCTAGGAGCTGGCCTGTAGGAATTAATACATCTTCCAGGTAAAAAGCCAGGAGCCAGACTGTCTTTCCTAGGAGGAGGGCCAAGGCAGCTAAAGACAACCCCTAACTTACCATTTCACAGACTCGTCACATGTCTAAGGGATGGCTCCTGGGGCTATTGCCTTGAATAGTACAATATAGCTCTTGGACAGTATAATTTAAAACTACATGTTATATAGCAGAGGTCCATGGGATGGTCAGGGAGCACGATATAAAAAATATTCAGCTGAAAATACCAGTTTTCCTGTTGTATCAGCATAATAAGGATGTTTTGCAAATGTCTGATGTCAGGACTGGTTTGTATTGCAAATGTCCCTGTCTAATCTACAGCTCTGTATTAAATAACACCTTATCCTATCATGACATTTTGCTTTGCCAGGAGAGCACAGTATTTATACATACATGCCCACAGTACTGCATTTCTGACAGAATACCATATTAATGATAAATTGCAAGTTTGGTAACACAAGTCAGGAAAAGTTTAAAACCTGCCAGCTTTAGGGAAGTAAGATGAGCTTGTTTAGACACTGAAAAATCGCAACAGCAGACAAAGTCATTGTACACCATTTGAATAAATACTGATCTTCAGTGAATAAATCCTGATCTTCAAAATTGTTAACAGCTTTGCACTCAGAAACCAGAGAGTTGCTATAATAGATGACTTCTCAGTGCTATTTCAAATGTGTGAGAGTACCTTTGCTTTCAAGATGAGAGCGGCTCTTCTGCTGATGGTACTTGCTTAAGGACAAAGCCAGAAGACATCTCCACAGCCAACACGGAGGTGGTTACCCTACAGACAGCCACACTTCTGCTTCTCACAGTATGAGAAACAGCAGAAAGTTCTCCAGCCCTTTTCAGAGTGACCTTGATGTGCAGCTCCCCTCCCGCCCCTCCAATCTCTGCTTTTTGTATCCTGCCTCCATCTCCTCTCACGCTGCATCAAAACCTCCTGCAGCAGTTTTGGGTCGTGTCTCATGCAGCAGTATCTCCTCCTCTGCCCTCCTTTTTATGCTTGTTGTATTTGATGCATCCATGGGAAGAGCTCACGCTCCAGCCAAGCCCTAGAACCCAAAAGGGCTGGAAATACCCAAGGAAACGGGTCTGAGCTGATCCGGGGCTCTGCGCTGGCCCAGGTCGCAGCAGCAATGCTAAGGGTTTGCCTAGGACAGGCTGGACTATCTCACTCTTCTCTGTACTGAATTTAGTTAGAATAATTTACAGGCAATTTTCTACCAAGATGTCAGCCACATTATCAACCCACCCCCTCCCCTGCACGTAATCAAAATATTTTGATAACTGAAAAATGTCAGGCAATACAGCAAATTTTACAGTAAATAAATAGAGCAAATAACTGCAAAGACAAGGAGGGGAGGAGTGGGGAGCTGGTGACTCTGCAGAAAGATTTCCATCCCTGAACAATAAAAAAATCCTTTAAAATTACTGTTTTGACAAAAATAGTTATTTTCTACAAAAATAACACCCCTCCAGTGGAAAAAAGGAGGCTGATGGTAGGGAATCTCATGCTGCTGGTTCACACCTCTCTGCTTTGGAGGACTGGTGTTCCCTCTGAGAGCACAGCACAGCCCCACGGCACAATCGTGTGTTGGCCCAACAGAGGCCAAGCCACTCTTTGCAGCAGACAAGAAGCGATTAGATGAATCCCCTGGCAAACGAGCCCTCAGCGAGATACTAAACACATACCAAATATGTGTGACAAATTGCAATGACAAGGTTGCGCTGGCAGGCTGGATGGTGGGTAATGAAATCCCTGTCCAGACAGTGCTACGCTCTGGGCACTCTTTGAGCCAAGAGAAAGCAAGAGATGCTGCCAAAAACCCATCGGGGTGGCCACCACACCCATTTTCCACACTGCGGCGAGTGGCCCAGGCTGCTGCAAACACTGCTGGTGCCTGGAAAGCCAAGGTTGGGACTGCCACACCAGGCACAAAGCTGGGGGAATGGCAAAATGCCAGGGCTGGTGTGCAAGGTCAGATGAAGGACACCCACAAAGAAACCAAACGCAAACCCAACACCTTTGGTCTGGTCACAAGGGACTGAAACACTGGAGGAAGGGTTAGTGCAGAAGCCAGAGCTCGAGATGGGCAGTTTACTGTGCCACGTGGGGTAATGCAGTAAATCAAAGGCATGGCTCCCTGTTCTGCATATCAGGAACGACGAGGTGCTGTGGCCATGCACACCCACACTTGTCCCCCACCACCACCCCAGACACCCTGGGCTGCCCACCCGTGCTCCCTGTGCCCCGTGCAGCCCCTGCAGACACAGGGACCCCCTTTCCCATGGCAAACCCCGGTGTCAGGATGCAGTTTGGGGCTGGCCAGAAACTCATCCAGAAGCAGCCGCAGTTTATTAGCCCAGTAGCTGTGGAAAGTTTCCAGGCTGGGCAGGATGCTCCGGCAGCGAGACGGGGGGGAAAGCAGGGTCTGCACAAGGCTCTCACTGCTCCAGGAAAGCAAGGGCAGCGTGGGCAGCAGAGCTCTCAAACCCCGGGGACTACTTTTCAAAAGACATCTCTCTTTAGCCACGTGTCCCCTCCGATGTCCCCTGTCCCACCAACAGCACTCCTCAAAGTGCATGTAACCTCCAAGCTGTTTGCTTTATTCTTCTTCCACTTGGGGACAGCAAAGGTGAGCCTGACATTCAGGCCGGTGCTGGACAAACAGAATTAGTCTCCTCAAAGAAAGCTGCCTACCTTTGCCATGAACCCACAGCCCAGGAGGGGTGGCCAGGGCTCGTCCCTGCTACAAGGAGCAGGAGCACTTCAACAGGACACATTTAATACGTGTGGTGCGGGGATGTTAATTCGTGTAGCCAGTTCCATAGCTGCCATCTCTGCAAAGGCATCAATTTTTGGCTATTTGACAAGCCCCAACCCGGCTGGGTGTGTGTGTCCCACGGGCAAGGGAAAGCCAGTGGGCTTTGGAGCGAAAGGGCAATGGATGGAGAGGCGGCAGGGTGCCGGGGCGGCAGCACCCAGGCCTAGGCCCTCACAGGTGCACCCGTGGGAGGGAAAGCAGCAAACAGCTTCGCAGGGGTATTTTGGGCTTTCTGCTTTCAGCCCCAGTGATCCGCGGGACGCATCTCTGCTTGAAGGCAGCATAAAGCATCCATCTGCAAAAACACCCCAGCAAACACAATCCCTCGCCCTCCCCCTCCCCGGTTTCTGCGAGCAGCCTTCATTCCTTGCTCCCGCTATAGATCCGGCATGCCGAGTCCTTTCTCCCCAAGAGTATTCTCCCTTTACAAAGCAAGACCATAAAGCAGTGACATAATCCAAGCTTGGCAAACACTTTTGCTGATGTTAAGCCAGTGCCTTTCGTGGTTCTCAACTGCTGCTCGCGAGTCCACGATATAGATGGCGCAACCGGCTGATTAAATGTGCAGGAGTCTCCCAAGATACCATTTCATTTGAAACGCTGACATTTATATTTGACATTCCAATAAGTGTGTGGCTTGCTTTTGCTTTTTTTTTTTCTTTCTTTAATTAGTTCTCACAAAGGTGCGGGTCAGACACAGCTACACAATGAAGTTCTCCATAAAATAGGTATGATTCAAACAGACGACTCCTGGCCAGACTTCCTAACCCATCTACCTTGCAGGGAAGCCTCGAAGCCAAATTAATTAGAGGCCACCCACAAGCAGATGTGAGAGGTGTAGGTGAATCTCTTTACATCTCTTCACCCATTCATTCCCTGCCGCATCTGCTGAGATCTCGATGTACATGCGAAGGGTGAGTGGGAGGGTTTTGGTGCTAAAGAAATTACTCAATTCCTTTCGATTTGACACCAAAATGCAGTCAGCCAGCAAGGCCGAGTAGTAAACAATAGTAGTAATGTAGAAAAAAAAGCAAAAAAAAGCAGCATATATGATGTCTCAATGAAGAGGTGTGATTGTTGGCAAAAAGTGTCCTGTTTGAGTTTATGGGATGTACAGAGTCTTTTTATTAGGGATACTTTTTGCTATTAGCGTGATAAAAAAGAACCAATTGTTTCTGCCATCTGAGAAAACTCTTGGTGGAACAGGCAGAAATCCAGGAATAATTAAGAAAATAATAGCGCACACCCAACAAGAAAAACATTATTTGTTTAAAGATGAAGTCCCTCCAGAATACTTGGTAGTGACTGCGTTTCTTTCAAAAGGGGGGAAAAAACCCTTTGAAATGAAAAGCAGCAGCCATCAGCTAGTTTCTAAGACCTTGAGTGGAAAAAGGCGCAAGGCTGTAATACCCTTAAGTGGTAAAACCTTTTCCGTTTTCACCGCTCTTATCAGCCTTTGCAAGTTGCAAAATAATAGTGTTTTGCCCTTACATGTTTCCATCAGAGGATCAGAAGCGCTTCACAAAGCATAATTAATTGAGCTTCACTGCTCACCTGTGAGAACAGAGCAATTATTTAGCAACAGAGTTTGGGTTTTGTGCTGTTTGGGGTGGGGTTAGAAGTAAAAACTGCAACAGGAAGATTAAGAACCCGGCAAGCCAACAAGGGACTTCATAGCTTTGCTTGTTCCCAATGATGGACATGACAAACCTGGAAAGTTTCTGACCTCAGATCCAGGTTGTTCCTTCGGAAGGGACCACTTTTCCCCAGCATCACTTTCCTCCAGCCTCAGCTTGCCAGGCTTCCTACCAGCACAAATTACCATGTTCCCAAGCTCTGACTCTTTAGATTCAAAAATCTTCATAAAACCACATCTCCAAACCGCCCGTCTTCCCTGCCAGTGTGTCCTGCTGCCATCCCACACCCAGGATGTGTGACGTGGGCCCCAAAATCCGGCTCCTGTCACTCCTGGGTGACTCTGAGCAGGTTGCAAAGCTGCACACGGAACATCTCCTGAGCCTGCGGGTCAGGGAATGGCTGAGAAACAGCGTTTGTGGAGAACTCGAGTTACTGCAGAATCCCAGAGTTGCCTCCATGGGAAAAGCCCTTTAAACTCATCAAGTCCAATCATGAACCCAACACTGACAAGTCCCCTGTGACTAACCCATGTCCCTCAGCACTATGTCTACACGACTCTTCAGTCCCTCCAGGGATGGGGACTCCACCACTGCCCTGGGCAACCCCTTCCAATGCCTCAGAACCCTTTCAGGAAAGAAATTCTTCCTCATTTCCAAACTTCCCTCGGTATCATTGCAGTGGTGGGGGGAATAAATGATAAACCTCAGTCCAATACTGTGTGTGGACAGAAGCACACGGTGAGCAACAAAAAATCAACTTTTGCCCAAACAGGCCTGAAAAAGCATCATCTCCCCTCCCTGGGGATGGTTTATATGAGGCTGTAAACCCTGGAGGAACGAGGCTGTTCGCGCAAAGGGGAAAACCGGGGTTACACACCAGTCCCGTGCGGATCTCGTGACTTTATTTAATTCTTTTTCCTCATTTTCTGGGGGAAAACTCCCCAAGAGTTTCCGTCCACACGCAGCTCGAGCTGCCCAGGGCAGGACCGGCACCGAGGGCAGATGAACTCCCCTCCCGCCG
>NW_010332736.1:299-518 GCF_000700745.2 Antrostomus carolinensis | reverse complement strand
GCCGTGTCCCCAGAGCCAGGCTGTGCCCAACATGGGCAGCACCCACCCGGGGATGAGCTGAGGGTTGAGGGCAGCAGCAAAACCCCTTGGCTGGCACCTTGCTGCCGGCCGACCTGGGGAGAGGTGCCAGGGCTTTGGGCTGATTCTGGTTGCAGCAAAGTGACTTTCCTAGTGGGGGCGGGGGGGGAGAAACACCACAGCTACCAGACCCCCCCACCA
>NW_010332736.1:0-283 GCF_000700745.2 Antrostomus carolinensis | reverse complement strand
CAAGAGGACCCACATCCCCCTTGTCACCGCAGCAAGTGTCACACAGCATTAAGGTGACCCAGACCAGTTCTATTCTACACACAACATCTCATGGGGATCCAGCAGCAGATGTGGCTCCAGCCCCAGTGACATCCTGCAGCCCCCACCAGCCCACAGGACAGCCACGCACAGCGTCACCTCCATCAGGGCGTTGTCACCAGAGCCAGCCCTGGCTGTGACACACGGAGGGTCTCTCCCCACGGTCAGCAGCTGCCCCGGCTCTGGGTGATGGGGACACAGGTGA
>NW_010332735.1:611-8094 GCF_000700745.2 Antrostomus carolinensis | reverse complement strand
CTTCTCTTCAGAGCTGGCCTCAAGCCACGCAATTTTTGAGGCCTAATACTTTGCATTCTGCTCTTCTTACCCCCAAATTGAAGTGTAGGTGCCTGGTATCCCTTGGTGTGTGCTGCGACTGGTTCTTGCTAAAGAGCAGCCCCTGGGGAACACTGGGACTCTGTCAGTAACAAATCATGGTGACACAAGGGTGAAAGAGGTAACTGCTGTGTACAGGCTCTCACTTGAAGCCACCTCTCTCCCCAAGGGCTGGAAAATGTGTAATGGAATACAAATGGTCTTCATAGGCAAATGAGGGAAATAAAATCGGGTCTGAAATCTGCGCAGAGCTGCTCCGATGAGCAGAGCAGGCAGGTGCCTGGGATGGATGCCTGTGTCCACGGGGAGTTGGCATGGGAAAGGGACCAAACCTACTGGAAATTGTTTGAGGGAATCTGCGAACGTGTAGACAGAAGGTTTGAGCAGGATTCGTAGGAGGGAAGCAATTACAAAGGTTTCTCATTAGTAATGACAAGTGAGAATGTTCTTGAGTGGAAATATGGTTAAGGTGGGGAGCAGAGGTTTAAAGTAAGGGGTCAGCTCTTAGTGTAGAGGGCGGTCAGCAGCGGGGCCATGCTGGCAGTGTTACCTTCAGTGCTTACTCCCATTTTTCCGCATCTTTAATGGACACGTTGGAGTGAAGCTGGCTGACTGTTGGCCCTTGCTGGTGACCTTCTTGTAGGAACCAACTGCAGGAGCTTTGTGACCGGACCATAAAATATGGCAGGCGATAAATGTGGAGTGATGTATGGGAGAGGCAAGGAGGTAATCCTAACATTGCTTGTCAATGAGGGCCTCCTTGTTCCTTTCTACTACTAAATGAAATCTTGGGTTATGATTGATCCGAGCAAGTTTCTCTACAAGACAGTCTGTTCCTAACAGTAGAAAAGAGAATTGAGCAAATATCACTGTGCTGCTGCGGGCATCTGTGGTGCGTTTGTCCTGAACACTGTCTCATTCCTCTACTCTCTCATCTCCGAATATGGAGAGCAGGACAGGAGAAGTTGCTGAGGAGGACACAATTAATGGTTTGGGTGCGATGACTTCTGTGTGGGGAAACTACAAAAATGGTTGGAATTCCTCACCCGGGAGAGGAGTGAATCAGAGCTGTGGTGGTAACTGCAGATAGTGTTGGAAAAGTCAATGTGGGTGGGCAGGCCTGAGGTGTCCCTTCAGGCTGGAGGTGACAGAAGGAGGCTGGCAGGAGGCAGAGGGTAAATGGGTGGGTTCCTGGAAGTCAAAGGCATTCAGGATTATTAAATGCCACGAGGCTGCCATTTCTGGGGTAAGAGCTTCAGGACATGGGAGAGTTTCTGTAAATTGCTGTCATCTGCAGAGGGGTCCGTAGGGGGGGTACCCAGTGTGGCTGTTTTACAGTCTGTGTTTCCGTGGTGTCTGTGATACTGGATCCTCATTTCGTGATGGATAGTTGAGTTCACCTATTTTTTTGCTTCGAAGGCCTTAAGTTTGTGTGTGAACTCTCAGAAAGGCCGGGGTGGTGACTGAACCTCTTACCCAGGTTCCCTCTTCTGTCAGCCTCAAGCAAAGTCCCTTGTCTGTGTCCTCCTTGTTGTGGTAACTCTGCAGACTGATGCTCTGTGCTCTCCTGCACTTGAGCAGTGGCAGGTGCTGGAGATGATGTGTCTTTGGTGTGTGATGCTCACCCAGCAGCGTCCTCCTGCGCTGTGGGGTAACAAATATCTACAGCACAGAGTAATCCAGGTGCTTTCCTAGTGCCAAGGCTGAGGGTGTCCAACACGTGCGTTCACAGAGTCATCAGGTGGTTTGAGTTGGAAGGGACCTTAAAGCTCATCCAGTCCCAACCCCCCTGCCAGCAGCAGGGACACCTTCCACTAGACCAGGTTGCTCAAAGCCTCATCCAACCTGGCCGAGAACACTTCCAGGGAGGAGCAGCCACAGCTGCTCTGGCCAGCCTGGGCCAGTGTCTCATCACCCTCACACCAAAGTATTTCTTCCTCACATCTCATCTCAATCTACTCTCATCCATTCTTGGTCCATCTTCAGTCCTGGAGTTGTTGTGACAAAGCATAGATTTGTGATGTCTCAGCATCATTTTATTCCATCCCTTTTAAGTGATTCTGGTTGCAGCTCTCTGCCCAGGGAGGTGTTTTATCACATGATGGTTTCTTCTGAGAAAGTTTTTTGCTGAACAGCACTTTTAGCCATGCGCTGTCTTCATGGGCTCCCCCTGGGAGATACAGTCATCTTCCAGCTGGATGAGGGTCCATCTCCACAAAGGATTACGTTTCCTGGAGGCAGCGGAGCTGTGCTCGGCCTTGTATGTTTTCTGCAGCGCTCCAGTTGGGCTGGAGACCAAGCGGCTGCAGCGTGAAAGGAGAATTACAGGGAATGGCTGGTTTCCTTCGCAGATGTCCTGTCTCATCTCTTGACTCTGCTTACACAGCGGTACTGTCTGAACGTAGGTCTTGCAGCTACAGTTGTGTGGCTTGGCATGTTTGTGGAGGCCAGAGCGGGGTCAGGAAACCACGTGAGGCTTCAGCAAATGCTTTGGAGTTCGATGACTCAAAGGCGCAAAATAGGCTTTAGCCTTGCTGCCTGGGGATCTTGCCTGCAGTAAGCTCATGCAGTCACTTGGACAAACCCAACCACAGCCCTTCATGTCTCCAGCTCCTGGCAGAAGCACTGATTCTCCTGTGGGCCTGGTGTCCAAGTTCACGTGGGGTGAGAGTGCCCGCACTGTGTTATAAAGCATCTGGGAGTGTCCCTGTTTGCTGCGTGTCCCCTGCTGAATGACCCTGTGGGGCAGCAGAGGAAGCTCATCTGTCCTTTCTCTTCCAGGCTTACCTGGAGTCCTTCTACAAGTTCTGCAAAGTGCTAGGAGGTACCACAGCAGATGCCATGTGCCCCATCCTGGAGGTAGGTCTGGAAACCCCTGTGGCTGGATGGCATTGCCGTGATATTCATTGCTCTGTGCTCAGGCCCAGCTTTCCTGCCAGCATTAAGGATGCTCAAGATCTTTTTGAGCATCCCCGTGCACACTCTGCCTGCTCAATGGGAGACCTAGGAAGTGACTTTGGACAGGTTTGGTTCTCCAGTTCTCATCTTGCCAGCTGCTGACACAGTCTGTTGCCTTCATGGCAGCATGTTCATCCTCTCACATGAATAAGGAGCAGGAGAACAGCCAGAGCTGTTGAGTCTACGGCCCATCTGCATGCCAAGGCTGTGGGGTGTGCAGGGCTCAGGAGCAGTAGGTGAGAGACCTCCTCACCTCAACCTCCTTGACCTGGGCAGGGTTCTGCTCAGTGATTTGATTTGTGCCTTGGGTGAGGATTTCCTCACCTGTCTGCTACTGGGCATACTGGGAGCCTACACACGTGGGCACCATATAGCTGTGTGTGTCCCAGACAGTTGCTCCTGCTGCCCTCTGATGTGGCTCTGTTCAGAGCAGCATTGGTATCTGCTGGCCAGTGGCAAAGATGTTGCATCCCAAGGTGAAACGTTTTCCCGCAGTTCGAAGCTGACCGGAGGGCCTTCATTATCACCATTAACTCGTTTGGTACTGAGCTGTCCAAGGAGGACCGAGCAAAGCTGTTCCCGCACTGTGGCAAGCTCTATCCCGAGGGCCTGGCTCAGCTGGCCAGAGCAGATGACTACGAACAAGTCAAAAATGTTGCTGACTACTACCCTGTGAGTGCTTTGGGGTGAGGGCTGTGCGGACCAGGGCAAGGACCAGAGCTTCTCGGGGGTCAGGGGGAACTTGTGGGTTGACAGCCTGGGATGGGGAGCCCTATTTTCTGCTGCTGCTGCTGTTGACCCCGCTTGGCCACGGTGGAGTTGGTTTGCTGGAGCTCTTGCACCAGGGATGCTGTTGGCTTGTTAGTCATGGTTGTCACTGCAGTGATGATAGGGAGGCCAGGTGTGCCCTGTGTGCCCGTCCCATGGTGTGGGGGCTGCCCTCACCACCAAACTCTTGGGGTATTTCTGTGGCAGCAGTGACAGTCTCTTTTTGGCTGGTTGCAACCCGTCTTCAGCAAGAAGTGGGTCATCTCCAGCCCTAGTGGGTCACTCTGAGCTCTGGTTCAGTCACAGGGAAGACGCTGACCTGGGAGCACACGCTCGGATGTCTGCACAGGGCAGACTCTTGGCTTCTGTGTCCTCTGCTGACCTGACATGGTGGCTGGGGTGTCTGTTTGACGTATGGGGCCCAGGATCGCTGCTGAGCTTGGAAGGGTTTGGATATATCCCCTTGTGATGTCTTCCTGCAGGAGTACAAGCTGCTATTTGAAGGGGCTGGCAGCAACCCTGGAGACAAGACCCTTGAAGACAGGTTCTTTGAGCATGAGGTGAGTGAGCCCTGAGACACTTTGCAAAGCTCAGGGTAGCAGCAAGCTTGGCTGCTGCCCTCTCAGCAGTGCTGTGGATGAACAGATTTTGGGGAGAGAGGAGGATGCTGATCCTCTGCTCCAGCGAGGAAACGGGGTCCCAGCATGATGCTTGGTCCAGGTTCCCACCCAGACAGATTGCGGGGCAAGTTTGGGGCTGCTTGTGGATATTTGGTCCATCGATAGCAAAACCAGAGTATAATTATGGGGGAAAGGAGGATTTTCACAGTACATGAGGGTATAAACATTTTCCCCTTCAAACGTCAGAGCCTGTCCTGAGCCACGTGCTGTAGGTTAGAGCTGCCCCGAGGGCCTGGAGAGGTGCAGAGCAGGATCCCTGTGCTGAGCACCCCGGCCTGCTGGGGAGGTCATGGGGACTCTCATGGGACACTTGCCTTGACCACCTCCTCCCATCTGAGGTGGCCAAGTGACATGTCCTCCTCTGGGATTTCCCCAGGTGAAGCTGAACAAGCTGGCTTTCCTCAACCAGTTCCACTTTGGAGTCTTCTACGCCTTTGTGAAGCTGAAGGAGCAGGAGTGCCGCAACATCGTCTGGATCGCAGAGTGCATCGCCCAGCGGCACAGGACCAAGATTGACAACTACATTCCCATCTTCTAACCCTGCTCTGCTCCTGTCCAACCCTCCCACCCCTGGAGTCTGGAGGGACCCCTGCCTAACTCCCCGAGTTATCCCTTGCCCAGACTCCAGGGCTGTCCTGTCTGTGGAACTGGCTCAGATCAGGAACCTGTACAGTTGCTAGTTAAATTATTCACAAGCTGAAGTTTAAGTTGTGTGTGCCCTGAGGGGTCTGGAGGGACCAGTGGCGCAGGCTGGGCCCTGTGCAGCAGGAGGGACACCTCCTGTTGTGTATCTACTAGTCCCCGTGTTGCTCTACTCATCTGTTGTATGTGCTTACGCTCACGGGGCAGCACCATCTGGGGGTTTGCTGCCTCCCAGGGGTTCCTACTGCCGCATCGGGTCTGCCATGGCCGGGGGTCCTCTCTGTCGGTGCTCTGCACCCCTCCTAGTCAGTGTTGTTCCCGTGAGATTTAGTTGGAGTGTGATTTGTAGCATAGTCCATGCTGCTGTGCAATCCCTGCATCCCCCTGTAGCTAACCCTGACCGGGGAGAGACTGAGCAGCCCTGGCCAGGTCTGGGACGGAGCTTGTGGAGCACACTCCTCCCTGCTCCAGCACCATCTGCACCGGTGCAGCCTGGCCCTCTCCTCAGAAGCAGCTCTCATCAGTCTCCCTCCTGCCCTGCAGCTTGAGAGGGCTCTGTAAGTTGGCTGAGCAACCTCCTACCCTGAAGACCCACAGCTGTGCAAGTGTCTGTGGTGGACCAGCAGGGTGCTGGACCTCCATGCCTCCCTGGAGCAGGGGCTCTGGGCTGGCGCTGCTGTGGAGCCATACGGGCACAGCCGGCCACTGGGCAGGGCAGCCCTCGGTCTGGCTCTGCTGAGTCACCCTGATGAGTGCAGAGGGTGGCTGGTGGCACAAATGTCCCACACCCCACATGTCTGTGGTTACAGGGTGGGAGCCAAGCCCTGGGCAGGGCCTGGCTGCCCAGCTCCTTGCTGCTCTGTGTCCCCACTGGCTCCCACTTGCACTCGAAGTCTGGGAGACGCCCCGTGGTGGGATGGCAGCAGAGAAGCCTCGCTGGTGGGAAACGTGCTTGGTGGTGCTGGGAGGGATGGATGGAGAGCGGCTCTGTCCCAGCTTGTGCTGTGGTCACCTCTGCAGTGTTTGTTACCCTGTGATCCCCTCCTCTCTACACCAATAAATATCTGCCTACTGCACTGTGCTCTCCCTGCTTGCTTGGGTGCCTGCTCCCATGTCCCCAAGGGCAGCCTGTGTCAGCCACAGGGCTTCTTACCCAGGGAACTGGCTCTTTGTGGCAGCAGAGACTGGTGTGGCTTCTCTATCACTTCACAGAATTACAGAGTGGTGGGGTTGGAAGGGACCTCAGGAGATCATCCAGTCCAACCCCCCTGCCAAAGCAAGTTCCCTGCACCAGGTTGCACAGGAAAGTGTCCAGGTGGGTTTGGAACATCTCCCCAGATGGAGACTCCACACCCTCTCCAGACACCCTCTCTTTCTCTCTCTCTGACACAGTAAAGTGTTTCCTTAAGTTTGTCTGGAACTTTGGGTGTTCCAGTTTGTGCCCATTGCCCCTTGTCCTGTCACTGGGCACCACCAAAAAGAGCCCGGCCCCATCCATTTGGCCCCCACATTTCAGGTGTTTATAGACATTGATCAGATCCCCTCTCAGGCTGCTCTTCTCCAGGCTGAACAGTCCCAGCTCTCTCAGCCTCTCCTCGTAAGGCAGATGCTCCAGGCCCCTCATCATCTTGGGGCACTGGTTTCTACCACGGATGGGGGGTTGTACCACCCTTTGGGGCCCAGGCTGTATGTGATGCCTGGTCTGGGGGTGCTGATGGGTGCTGAGCTGGGGGGTGCCCGAGGGGTGCAGCCCTCGCTGCTCACGAGCCAAGGGGCTGTGTGGCCTTTGCTAAGCTTGTCCCTCAGCTTCCCATGTCAGGCTGTCTGCGTGTGCCACTGTCACCCCTTCTGTCCTCACCCTTGGAAGGACCATGGAGTTGGAGCAAAGCAAAATGAAGCTTTGGGGTAGGGGCAGGAGTAAGGGGGAGCGGGTGCAGGCTCTTCCTGGCAGGCTGACCCTGTCCTGGAGCTGCCCCACACAAGGCTCCCACCACGGTGCTCAGCACAGTGCCGACTGTGACCCAGCTCTGCTCTGTCACCCCTGACCAAGTGTCACAGCGCTGCGCCGCGGAAGGAGACTGCCAGAGCCCAGGGGCGTATCAAGAACAGATTTATTTAAAAAGTGACAATTACGTAGTTCATCTCGTGAAGAGCTCTGCAGCCCAGCCTCGGCCCCGGTGCTCGCCGGGAGCATGTGGAGTGTGTAACGAACGGCAGGGGGACGGGCATGGCGGCGGCCACGGGGTGCCGGGCCCGACCCAGCCAAGAGCTGACGGAGACAAATTCTCGCAGCTCCCAGAGCAGTGAGGAAGATGGGGGGGAGCTGAGAAAGGCCTGAGGTACATCCCAGCCCGTGG
>NW_010332735.1:360-591 GCF_000700745.2 Antrostomus carolinensis | reverse complement strand
CCTCGGAGGATGCGCGCTTAGAAAAAAAATACAAAAAGTCTCTAGAAAACGTTGATTCTCGCACGATAGAAAATAGATCTGCATCTGCCTGATTGTTTTTTTTTTTGGAAAGCAATTTGGTTTTTAACGTCTAGTGCTGATTGCTCCTCCGTGGTGCAGGAGGGTGATGCCAGCGGCTGCGCACGCGCTCGGGGGCTGATGTGCCTGGAAATCCCGGTAGGAGGCTCGTTC
>NW_010332735.1:0-299 GCF_000700745.2 Antrostomus carolinensis | reverse complement strand
GCCCCGCGACCGCATGCGGGCCGAGGTCAGGCCGCCTTCGCGTCGTCGTGGTGCTCTCGCCGCAGCGCTCGCGGCAGCTTAGGGTTGATGAAGAATCCTTTCAAGAACAAGTCTCGGACAAAATAGGGCAGGTAACGGTGTATGAAATACATCAGCCCAAGGCCCTGCCCTGGGTAGTAGCGCACGGCGGGGTTGGCAGCCAGGAGCCCGTCCGTGATGCTGTTCACCACCGCGCTGAGGTCCTCCACCGCCACCTTCATGAACTGGATGAACTGGCGGTTGATCTCCTCCACGTAGTC
>NW_010332734.1:0-678 GCF_000700745.2 Antrostomus carolinensis | reverse complement strand
CAGCCCCCCGGGGTAAAGCCGCCGCTCGGGATCTGCTCCGGGCAGACCTTCCCGAGCAATGCGCTCGCTGCCCGGACCCCTGCGCTGGCTGCGAGTCAATGTGGAAAGAATTAAGCGCAGAACAGTATTTTTCCTCCTACTGCCCCGATTCTGTTTAATACGCGGCGACAAAAAGGCGAGCGCCCTTTGAAAATGGCCTTAGACGTTTAAATAAAAGAGAATCTCCAGGGACATCCTTCCCCAGCGTGGCAGGCGTCCTGCAGATTGCATAGGGCAATGTACAACAAAACGCAATGCCTGCCTAATCTAAGCACGAAAAAAAAAAATCAAAACAAGTAAAGAAAAGCGAAAACCTCTCAAATTCGGGGTTTCTCCATCACGCTCCTTAGCAATGCCTATTTTGCATCTGCTAGGAGGTTTTACACTGGATGGCTGAGGCGGCACCGAGGAGAAGGGAATATTGACTCAGATGCAGAGCAGGCACCCGGCGTTGCTCGAACGCACTCGTACCTCTGGTTCCGAACCGTGCCCAGCTGTACTGGGGACGGCAGCAGCCGAGGGGAAAGCGCCTGTTCCCAGCCCTACAGAGACGATGGCAACGAGGGAAAGTTGCGCGGCTATTGATCTGCCGCGGACACAGCGCGGGCCAGGTCTAGACAATTACTTAAGCAGCCTCCA
>NW_010332733.1:0-6834 GCF_000700745.2 Antrostomus carolinensis | reverse complement strand
AGCGTCGCTCCGCGGTTCCCGCCTGCTGAGGGCTTAGGGCTGAGGGCTGAGGGCTGAGGGCCAGCTCCTGCGGTGCCCTGCCTGCCATGGCACCTTGGCTTTTGCTCTGAGCGTGGTGTTCTTAATCTTAATGGCTCCGGTATTTGGTGTATTAAAAAATTAATAACCACAGCGCTGAGTGGGATAAAGACAGGCTGGGTTGGGGTTTTTGTGCTGCGTGAATATGACTGAAAATGTGATTTGGAAGGGATTTATCTGAGCCCATACAAATAAAAAGTTGGGTGAAGTGAATGGAACAGCGAGCGGGTTTATATTCTGCCCCGTCCTTTTGCGGTGGTCCCAGCGTCCCACCTACCGCTGCCTCAAATGCGGCAGCTTCGGGGCTGCTGCTCGATCCATACCTGCATCCAAAGTTCACCTTAAACATTGGCTCCAGAAAACAAAGTCATAGCAAAGAAATTTATGATGTGAAAAGCTTGCATTTATTAAAGTGTATTGGCTGACACAGTTCCCAATGATTTTTGTAGTACTGACTCAATAGTTAAATATCCCCACCGGCCTTGGGCATGAAGAGAAGGTGCTGGATACTCACAGGTGTACTGGCCGGTGTGTGTGAATGTGCTGGGAGTGGAAGGAGACAGGAGGAGATCTGTGGCCACAGTTCCAGGGGAATCGGGGCTGGACAGCCGCTTCAGAACACCTTGGCTGGCTGCATCCCGCATCTGCAGCGCTTGCTTCCATCTGAGAGGAAGCAACGTCCTGCCTGGCCATACAGGGAATGTAGATGGCTTCCCTCTCCTTCTGCCTCCACTTTATTTAGTTCCCCCACATTTACCTAGGCTTTCTGCAAAGCAGAGGAAAAATCCCCTGCAATAGTGAGTTGGCTGTTAGTGGGGTATTGCCAGGAAGGGATTCATGTGCCTCATGACTGTGGCACATCACTGCATACAGCTATCTATCCCAGGTGTTTCTTCCAAGAGACAGATATCTTACAGTGCATCGCATCCTTTGGGTGCTGGCGGTCTCCTCTTAGCAGTGTCAATACAAAAGCTACACCAGTTTAAGAAGTTTGGGAGGGGATTTTCCCCCTCTCCTTCCATCACAGGTACATTCCCAAATGCCTCACTCCAGAGTTACATTGTGGAAAAGGTGCTTTTACTGAATGCTGCCACAATGTTACAGCACCTGCACTAGAAAATATTGAGAAAGCTTTACATGATTTGTTTCTCCTACAAGCAGGCTGTGTTTCTCCTATATTCAATAATTAGTGATGTATTGTGTCCCTTTTGGCTGCTTGCTCACTTCCCTTGACAAGTGCAGAGCTTGCATATAAAGCTCAAAGAGTGTTATTCAATTATTTTGGTTTGTCCTCTCTCTCCCTTTCTTCGTTGGGAATTGCTAGTGAGCACTGTGCCTTCGGGCTGTAATTTCCTGTTGCATATTTTCTGAAACCATGTGAGGGATTGCTCTTGATGAGCTTTCCAGGAGCTTGCTACAATTGAACTTGTCTCATTACCAGCCAGAAATAGCCTTCAGCTTCTTGCCATCCTTTTTCTCTTGCAATTCAGGCTTGTTTTGTTTTCCTCTCCTGGGATTTGAATGCTAATACAGGTCATGGAGTCTCTCAAGGTGGGTGGCACAAGTTCATCTGGGCTAGCACAGAAGAGAGGCCAGGAAGAGAGGGCTCTGAGCAGTACGGACGATTCATAAAGGCTTTATGTGATACTTATATCCTAGACCAGGGCCTACCAATCGATGTTCTAGGAGGCAGTGGTGACCGTGAATGCATACCACCCTTGTGCTACCCTCAGGAAAGAGATGGTTTGGTAGACAGAAGCTACTGAGAAATTCCTAGGGTTGGAGGTAGATGGTGGTCCATAGAATATGGGAGGATTGAAAAAAAAGTCAGCAAACCTGCAGAGGATCATTCTGTGAATGTTTGGCTCATGCAGTGGAGCAGACTGATGAGACTGCCAAGCTGCACCTGAACTGAGTCAAGGACTCTAAGTTAGGGTCAGAAAGAGGATTTGACAATGCAGAGTTGATTTTGGGAGAGCTGTGTGCCAATATGCCCTGCCTACCACACAGACAGAAAGGGACATCGTTTCAGGGTACATGATCATACTTCCTGGAGTCCGCCTTATACCTGAATGGAGCAGTGTTCACTGCAGAGTATTCGGGTATGTTTCTGTGAGCTTCTCTCTTAGTGAGCTCAGCTGCTTATTCTCCCACCCTCCTGGGTGCGGTGCTTCAGATGTTTTTGGGGCTGTGCTCTAGCCTGTAGAAGCCTCACTAGGAAGAGTCAGGCTGAAGGTGATGCTTTCCTTCTTCTCTGAGGACTAGGTTAGAAAAAGGCAATTTATGACCATGTTTGTGGAGCTGGGTAGCTATCTGAAGATTGATGGTGAGATCCTTGCCCTGGTTTCAGGCAGTGTAAATGGCCTGGAGTGGTCTATAAGAGCTTTGAAATCCCCGCTTCTGACTGCTGAGAGATTCCTCCCTGAGACTGCACGAGGCACTGTAGCACCATCAGGGTCTGCAGTCAGACCGGGTAAGGAGGGGTATTGTTATGAATTCCCACAAGCACCACGGTCTCCTGGATGCTCTGAGGGAGGCAATGGTATTTGGAGCTTTGAAAGATCAGAGGCAGCTTGAAAGCTCATCATTCTTTTCTTCAGCCCCTGGACTGCCAGCTTTGTGCTGTTGCGAGGCACAGCTTAATATTGCTGTGCCTCTGTGAGCTAAAACAGTCTGTTTGCCAGCACTCTACCTTTCACACAGTGTGTCTTGTCCCTCTCCTCTTTTGAATAATAGGATTAATGAGCAGAAATGAATATTTGTGTTTATGTATAAAATCCCCATGCATTTATCAAGGATGTGTCCAAGAGCTTTACAAAAAGAAGAAGAAAAAAAAAAAATTCTTGCCTCTCTCTGTCTTGTATGCTTCTTTAAAATTGAATACGAAAAAAACTCAGTGATTGCTTCTGCCTCGCTCTAACTTGTGTTTCAGTATGACACTGTACTCAGCAAAATGTATTATAAATGTTAGTAATTGTTTCTCTAGGCTCATCACAATAGCTGAAGAGTTAAAATCACTAATGATCTTTCCAACAGCCTAGCTATTTTTCAGCTGCTCACTGAGGCCATTAATCAACATACCCAAG
This sequence comes from Antrostomus carolinensis, assembly GCF_000700745.2. NCBI lineage: Eukaryota > Metazoa > Chordata > Aves > Caprimulgiformes > Caprimulgidae > Antrostomus > Antrostomus carolinensis. The sequence goes on along the minus strand of NW_010332733.1, from coordinate 3,670 downwards.
ACTGCTTGAGCAACATTTACTAGCAATTAACCTATGGTTATGGGAATATTTTTTCTCTATTACATTTCTATTCTAGTGTACACATCAAATAAAAGATGTATCCTAACACTGCTTTTGCTAAATGAAAAGGCTAGAAAACAAAAGTTCTCAGACCTACATGGACCAGCTTGATATGAGAAAAGAGGGTGTCCAATATACTGGAAATGTTACATTAAATCCTTTCTCAGACTGCTGAACATTGACTGAGCTCTTCCTTTCCACTTGCCCTTCCTAACATTTAGATGATAGATCAGACATTTGAGGTGTGTAACAGATGGTTAATGTTTATTTTTAAAGACTTATTGAAGGAGTCCCTTGGGAAGAAAAGGAAATGTGTATGTGTTCTCCTGACCTTTACACTACCCCAGTTTTTCTCTATTCTCATTCCTCAAGCATGGAATAGTTGTATCACCTCAGTTTTCATTAGCAAACTGCAGGACCAAAATATTTGATTCTGTGATTCTGTGATTTCTAATGTTACTTCAGTGGTGTCAGCAAAGTTACATCTGGTGTAATCTTCGCCTCTAATATTATCTACTGCCTACAAAGTTTAGCTGACTAGTAAATATTACAGTGTGTTTTAATAGAGCTTCTTTACATTACAGAAGAAAGGAAACAAGAAAGTTGGTGAGAAACTGAAGAAACAGTTTGCCTCCCAAATGATCGCAGGGGGCTTTTCTGGCTTGTAGGGCTTGGCCAGATGGCAAATTAAAAATGTCAAAAGGAATGAACATACCCCACAAGCAGCATTGGCGCAGTATCCCAGGTGTGTTGATATGACTGCATAGGACTGGTATCTCCCATACAGTAGCATCCACTGGCAGTTCTATATGGAGACAGTCTAGAAGCCTTCATGTTGCCTGAAGCTGGAGGAATGCCAAATCCTGTCACTGTGATAAGAAGCAGGTTAGATAAAGTAGGTCAGGCACCAATGGCCAGTTTGCACAGGCATGCCCACTGCTCTCAGCCTGAGTGAAAAGGCTGAGGCTGGAGCAATGAAGGGAGATGTGTCTATGTGGAAAGGAGCTATTTTCATGTGTAAGTTCTTCTGCTGGCTGTATTTCAGGAATGCAAGAGGAACTAGTGCAGTCCTCTAGTATGGCTAATAGTAACTTTGGATCCTAGAAGCAGAGGAAGGGCTTGTGAAAGAAATCAACCACCTGCCATGCTTTACAGTCTGTTTTCATCACTACTATCTACTTTTTATATACTGAAAATAGGAAGATAGTAATAAACTTATTACTGAAGTATCAACAGCAGAATTATTTTATTTTATTGTGAATTCAAAGTTTCATGTTTGCTGTCCATTTTTCTTCACCCCAGACCCTGCAGGGAATGTCTTCATGCTCTGTCTCAGGTTAGACCAAAATTTGGCAGTGCCAATTTTTGCAGCATTTATCATTCAGCCATGCAATTCTAACAGGCAGGACCGTAAGAGAAGCCTAAATATAGCAATCATCTTGGCCCTCATTTATGTTAGAGACAATGCCAGTTTCTAGCCCATGTAGTTGTGGGGGAAGGAGACTTCAGCATGTGACACAAAAGCAAACAAAAAAAGATGTCTGCAAACACACTTAACGTTAACTCTCTTGCTTTCTTTTGGAGTATGACTCGTGAGTTTTAAGTGACTAGTAGAGCCTTGGCTTCATTACACCCCCACTCAAAATAGTCCTGTCGCCTCTGATAAGAGAAGAAGATGTCACTTTCTTGAGCGTGGTAGCCCTTCTCACTAGACTGGAGTGAAAAAGCAAGCAAGAAGCGAGAAGGCTCCATGCACTGAAAAGCAGCAGTACAGTTCCCCTGTTAGGTGTGCTGAGCTCATTTAAGATCTCTGATTCTGGCGAGTGTGATCTTCAAAAGCATTTGTAACATGGCTGGAGAGTTTGGGCTGAGGGGCAGACCTTTCCCAGCAAGCAGTACAAGCTGAGTTACAGAAACAGAAGCTGACACCAGGTCTGAGTGTAATGCGACCTAATTAAAATTAAGAATGGTTGGAAACATGCTCGGTTATACTCTGCAGGCAATGAAAGGCTATTTCCCTAAAAATGCGATCTTGATGATTTGCCCCATTTATATTCTTGTCTTTTCATTTATTAGTTACCTAAACCTTATAAAGCAGAGCTTTCTCCATCCTCGTGAGGCAGGTATGTATACAAATGGCAGGTACTGATGAAATGTTTACTGAAAAGATTAGCTTGTCAATGAGGCAAGGGATGGATATTGATCCCCTTTCCATGTTTGTCAACCTGTAACCTGTTTAAGAAATGGCCTACAGCAATGAAATCCAATCAAGCACTCTCTGCAGCTCCGGTTTTCTTGTAATATAGGGAGGGGATTCAATCACAATAAAGGAAATGAACCACTTATCATATAAATGAGGGTAAGGCAATTAACAGGTTACAGGTTCCAAGTGAGGAGAGTTCTGACTGCAATACAGCATTAAAGGATGGATATTCTGTACACCTGAGCTTTTCTGTGGTCTTTCTATGGGGAGAGGTTGTTATGTGGCAAAATATGTTGCAATGCTGAGTTATAGGGTTAACAGAACCAAGCACAGTATGTGGCTCCCAAACTAAACCCCTGCTTGATAACTTTGTAATGGAAATGTTTTCAAAGAGGTGGCCAAAATAGTCAAAATGGTTTTCTAAGTAATTAATGCCACTTGCCAGTTCCTAGGGCCACTTTAGAAACATTTTTTTATTTTTATGAGAGATGTGAGAGATTGTAGAATTTTTATTTTATTCAACTTCAGAAGAAAATTGGGCCTTTTCTAACATGATCCCCCTACTCTCATCTCCCCAGTAATATCAGTCTCGAGACCAGGTTGTTTTTAAGACAAGTGCTGCAACTGCCAGGCTATAGATACTTCAATTACTTATTTTGAAGTGTTTTTTATTTGCATGAGCAAGTAAGGGGGCATCTGGACTTTTAGATAAACTGATGCAGACTCTTTCTTCTCTCAAGCAGAGTGGATACCCATGTACAACATCCAATTGGTAGGTTCAGATCTCTGCCCTAAAACAGAGAAAACAGCAGATGATATTGAAACATTTGTCATTTGAGACAAGTGATCTATCTACTTGCTTTTTTTAGGTATGGGTTCTCTCCTCCAGAAATACAGTCCTGGGCCCTGTTGGGATAGTATGAAATCAAGTAATTTTTCTACTAAAGGTTTAGGTCTTGGTACTTGTGGTGGGTTGACCTTGTCCAGCTGCCTGATGTCCACCAAGCAGCTCTATCACTCACCCTTCTTGGCAGGACAGGGGGAGAAAATTGGATGAAGACCTTACAGGTCAAAGTAAGGACAGGGAGATCACTCACCATTTACTGTCTCAGTCAAAACAGACTTGACTTGAGGAAATTAATATAGTTTATTGTCAATTAATAACAGAGAAGGATAGTAAGAAGTAAAAACAAAACTAGAACCACCTCCTCCTCACCCCCACCCTTCTTCCCAGGCTCAACTTTACTCTCAACTCCTCTACCTCTCCTCCCTGAGTAGTGCAGGGAGATGGGAAACGGGGGTTGTGGTCAGTCCCTAACATTTTGTCTCTGCTGCTCCCTCCTCCTCATGTTGTTCCCCTGCTTCAACGTGGGTCCGTCCCTGTGGTGGTTTGACCCACAGTGGGAC
>NW_010332732.1:0-17521 GCF_000700745.2 Antrostomus carolinensis | reverse complement strand
ATAGTTTTTATCTCAACTCATTAGTTTCCTTTCCCTTTTCTTTCCAAATCTCTTCCCTACTCCCTGGGCGAGGGAGGAGGAGGGTGAGAGAGTGGGCTGTGTTTGGCTGCAAGCCAAAAGGGGTGAATCCACCCTGACCACCACAGTCCTGAATAACGATCAGTTACCCAAAGATCCAGATGAAGTCCCGTGCACACAAGGCATGTGGCTGAAGGTTCTACAGAATGCATCAGCATCATATGCCAAGTCACTGGCAATAATGAAATTCAAACCTGGAGAGGAGCCAAAGGTGGATGGAATGGCTCGCCACCTCCGGACATACAGAGACACTAAACTATAAAAGAATTTCAAGTGTCTTTAAACATGAGTCCTTAACAGTAATTCATTATTCAGTTAGAAATTTTGTATTTTTTATTTGATATTTGATTTATGTTTAAAGCAACTTTTCTGTCTTTTGGACATTTTTCCTCTGCATACAATGTCCTAATAATTTAATTTACATCTGATGCAAAAGAACTAATATAATTTAGTGAGGAAAGCTATGTTTACTTTCAAAAGAGAGTGGAAATTCTGATTTTCTCCATTGAGTGTCTCTACTTACTCAGGTAACATTTTCTGGGTATTTTGAAAGAGAAGGGCCTTAATTTTGATCTTACATACACATGCAAATTACTTCAGTAAATTAAAAGTGTAACATAAGCATTAAAGTTTTGGGTTTGATTCAGTGTGTTAGAAACTTGTCTATACTGTAACCAGGTGACTAATTCATGATGTATTACTTAGCAAGCGACTTGAGAATAACAGTATGTATTTCATCATGTTTCTTTTAATTAATTTATGCAGAGCAAACTATTGGAAGTTTCATAATGGTGATTACAGAGAAGAAAAAAATAAGTTGGTAGTGGTAACTTTGGAAAATGTTGGCAATTGTTGAAAGTGTTGGAAAAATATTCTCTGAAAAATGTTAAGCTTTTTTTTTTTTTTTTGTGATAAAGGAAATAATTACCTGCATTTGCTGGTGAACTCTTTTTGATAGCAGCAGGTAGTCCAAACCTCTGGACTTCATTAGTAAGATGAGCTCCTGGCAGTACTGAATTTATTAAAAAGAAAAATAAGAATAAAGCAATATCTGTATTGACACTTTCCCATTTCACTTGTTTGCTTTTGAAAGGTGCTCTTTAATTCATTATTTCAAACCTTCAAAGGAATTTGGATTAAAGGATATATGAAAAAACTGGTATGTTATCAACACTTTTCTCATAACATATCCCATGCTCAAACCAAAACACAGCGCTATTCTAGCTACTAAAAAGAAACCTAGCTCTGTGTCAGCTAAAAACCAGGACAGGTTACTGTTCTTCTCCCACCCAGTGTTGCCTGTGCACTACTCTGTATTCTCACATTTATGCCATTATTCCTAAACTCTTGAATCCTAATGACATTACCTGTTTGTCAAGACAAATATTCTTTTGCTAGGTTTCAAAGCTTTTTTTTTTTTTTTTCTTTCCCCTCTTTCCCCTCGGAACAGCATTATGATATCTTTGTCACAATGAGAATGAAAACTTCCTTACATTTTAACTGGACTGACTAAATATAGGCTCCCTATACTACAGTAAAGTTTTACAATGAACTTACACTATTCTATTTCCAAATGACATATTCCTCACTACATAATGATATAAACCTCAAGGAACAACCTTCATTACTTCTGCTGCATTCATTACTTCAACTCCCCATCTAGAGCTCTTCTTTATACAGTAAGTAAATATCTGGAATAATATGGCTTATACCTATTTTTTATAGATAAAGTACATAAAAATGAAATTAACAATGAACTTGTATTTGCTGTTCCTTTGACAGTGAGTTAACTGTTATCAGTGAGGGATATTGTTCTTTTCCATAATAATACAGTTCTAAATATGGAAGTAGGAAGGAAAGTATTGAACTATGAAATAAATTTCTCTATCAATTAAAATCCATAAATTTATACTCAGCCTTTTGTTCAGTGAACAGTGATCTTGACAAATAGAAATAATCCATATCCCAGTATCTCTCAGCAGTGTAGAATTCTTCATGCACATTAAAAACATGATAGCAGCTTGCCCTTTCTGAGGAGTGCAGTGCAGCTCAATGCAGGGCTGAAGCTCCTCTGTATTCCCCTAAACCAGCAAGCCGCACGATGTTTTTTTGTGAAAACGCACAGGGGAGAGTACATAGAAAGAAGGCAGTTTTGTTTCCTCCCTACAATATATAAACAGTTGAAAGTGTATATGTGAATAAAAATCATTTCCACAGAAGAAGGTGACAGAAATTATGCCTGCCCTGAAGTTAAATAGTGAGCAGACTGTAAGAATGTCCGATTTCAATCTTCAGTACTTTCATGGATCAGCAGAACAACTTTATGTTTTCAAAGACAGAGGCTAATTCAGTTTTCCTTTTCATAGTTGTCTGATTGTACCTTATTTTGTACATAGGATTTTCTCTTTGATGGTTTGTTTGTCCAGGAGAGCTGATACATACACGGGTAAACAGATCAACATATTTTTCTACACTGAAATAGCAAGAACTGTAAGCCAGAGAGACAGACTGACAGAAAACACTTAGGAAGTCTGTAAGCACAATTTTTCAGTAATCTTAACATTCTACACAGCACAATGAAGAAAAATAGAATTGTATAAAAAATTAAAAGAAAATCAATTTTCTTATAGAATAAAACCTTTTAAAATATTCTGGTCAAGTAAACTATTATAGATAAGATGTGAAGAAACTTATCAATTTACTGAGTTGAAACATATTAATACATTATGCATAGACTTTTAAAGCTAAAGTTGATCAAGGCCATTTCATTCATTAAATAATTTTCTCATATTAATAGGATTTTTTTTTTAAATGAACAGTTAAATTATGTGCTTTTGTCATTATTGGTAATTATAGTACTGAAGAGTTATTCATTTAATAATATTGAGATAAAACAGTTCATTATTTCACATAAAGTTAATATCCAATAATATGTCCGGTTGAACAATCCACAGTTTTCATCCTTATAAGTTCTCTTTCTAGGGAAAACTAAGATATTTACTCTTTTAAAAATTTCAGAACAATCCAGTTATTGTACTTTAAGCTCAGCATTTAGAATAAAAAATCTGTTCTTCTAAAGGAAGACAGAAAAATCTTGGTTTACAGTGATTTTTTTTTTTCATTTCTTTACAAATATTTTATATAACTCTTTGCCTCTCTGTCTTAGTTCTCTGAAAGTTCACGAAATTGATAATAAGAAAATGATAAAACATTGTACTTATTTCCTATTAAACAAACTTCTAAAACTTGCAACACTGATCATTCCATCACATTCTGCTTCTCATTTTCAGTTGTTCTGTTCCAGAGCCATTTTGTTCAACATCTAGAAAGGAAGTACTTGTGAAACCTGCTTTTAAATACAGAACAGGTAATTTATGACTGTCTGCTCTCTGGAGACTAAGCTAATTCAAAAATTTACCACCATCTGCTTATCTGGTAATAAACAAATAACATATACAATTTCAAATACAGAGTCACTCAGTCTGCATGCAAACCCACAGTAATAAGAATTCTTCAGATTATAGTTTTGAACAGAGAATGACTTTTGAATCTTAACAATTTTGGTAGGAAAATCAGACATTGCTATTTCAAGCTTTGGACAATTCAAATTGGTTAAATCTTGGGAGGATAGTTCCAATCTTCCTAATTAAATTTTATCAAAGACTGTTTTTTCTGACGATTTTTAGGATTTTCACTCATGAATGTTCAGTTTAAAATTTTGCTTGCTTCCGCTGTCATTGTTGACAAAGACGAATGATTTTATGAAAAATGTGGAAAAGGGAAATATTTTTTCTAAGAATGATAGTTTTATACCTCTCCAGAGCTTAAAGTTATTGCTATATTGTACTTTTTCTGGTACCCTATTGAAAACAACTAGCAGAACTATTATCAAATCATTAATCATATCTTAAAAGAGAACTGTGAAGTAATAAATGCTTCCCGTGCTGATGATAAAATTGCCACATTTGACACAAAGAGGCCTTGGGAAGCTGTTTATTTCTGTAAAGACTCTTTCATAATCTAGTTGCTAATATAATTTTTTGTTTTACCTCAGTTCTGTGGCATGTCTCACTTTATATTTATATAGAAAGAGATGTGGTATCCAATCAAAATGTAATAATGGCCAGAATAAATCACCGAAGAGATACAATTGTTTTATAGATTACCAGGCTGACTGGTCAAATTTTTGTTTTATTGACTGCTATTCAATAATAATATAGGTATAAAAATATATTTCATATCTAAAAAGCATGTGTTATTCTTCACTCGCAGGAGAAATTTTTACTGGCACCTGGAAAGCAAGTTTCATGAGAACATCTGATCCATTGTTTATTTCTATCTGAATTATCAAAAGCTGATAGTATCCACCCTGAAGTGTATTTTCATTCCCTTACTTCATTTTTAAAATGTATGCTAGGTTTGAAGACATGAAGTTCTGAGATGGCTGCTTTGTCTTGCAGGTGTTGCCCATATTCCACCAAGAAAGATACTTTCAGAAAGTTTAGTAGCCATTAAAACACTTAAACAGTTTATGATGTATGATGAATAAATGTAGTGTAGGCTTAGAAAAATTTAGGACTGAAGCTACTTTTGCAGTTGCCTGGGACCTTTTTTCTGTTTGTTTGTTTAATTGATATATAGGAGTGGAGTAAATTATCCATCAATATCTGACTCACCTACAGTTTGGAGACACATTAGTGGTTAAAAAGTGCAGAACATTTCACTAAACAAAAAAATTTAGGAGAGGGGTACTCTTTGACTCTTTGTGACAGCATCCCAGCATGGTTCACAGTTGTAAATATGTGCCTAGAATGAGGTGCTGGTAGACTGACAGATTTTTAGATTGGTAGATTTTGTAAGGAGGTATACAAGTCTCATGTTCCTCCAGAGGAAAAAGTATTTTTGCCAGCTCATGTATTAAGCTTCTTGGGATGCAGTTATGCTCATTCTAGAGCCTCTATTTTATTTATTTATTCCACCTGCCCCCCCCGCCCCCACTCCCCGGCCCCAGAAGATAGGTGTTTGAGACCTCTGAGACCTCTGCTGGAATATAGTTTTTAAAGAGGTAGTTCAATACTTTGCTTCTTTAAGCAAATGTGGAGTGGGCATATAAAACTAACAACGCTTATTATAACTGTCCATACTACCAAAAAAAAAAGAAAAAAAGAAGCACCCACCAATACATCATGCCTACTGACAGACTGACTTCTGAATGACTGATTTTAAGGCTGACCAAGCATTTTAAAATTATTTGTGTTGGCTGTGAAATGCTGTGTGCTATGTCTAAGAAATTATTTTTTTCTTGCTTTTGTACTGAGAATGGACTGTAAAACATAGCATATTTTTGATGTCTCTGGTTTCTTACTAGCTAAATTAAATGTATCAGATAGAGAAGACAAGTGTCATTCTGCTCCAAAGCTACTTTCTTACTTCGTGTGCCTCCAGTATATGCCTAGGTGTATGATGAGCTCTATGACACCACATGCCAAGGAGGACTATTAGCCTTAACGTGCATTTAGTTGGCCATTTACTGTGTCATAGCATTGTCTCCTCAGTGACAAGATGGCATATGACATGATCATATGAATCTAAATAATAGTCATGCACCCCTTTGCATCACATCACCAGGAGGGCATGAGAGATTTCAGAAGTCTGGAAGGGAATGTGTAGAACAATAACTCTGCCTGCTTTATGACATGCCTGTTAGTTTAATTAAAAACTTGTGAAAATATCTGATATGTTTCTTACTTGTTTCTTTGAATTGCTCATCCAGAACTGTGACAGATAAACCTTTTTATTTTTTCCAGGAAACTTTCACATTGAAGAAGTGAGACCTATTCACAGTTCAGGTATACTGCAAGTAATCCTCATACTGTTACAGTGTACGCCGTGTATCAGACATTGTGCAACATAGAGGGAAGTTTGACATCTGCACTGTGACATCTCATCTTGTGCAATTTGTTTTCCAGGCTTTTTACAGTCCAGGCATATATCCCTGACTGTTACAAATAATGACTGCCTTCAGGGGGAAATAAATAAATAAATAAGTAAGTAAATAAATAAATAAAAATATTGTCCATACCATGCTTTTGTGACCAATATCATCATCATTAGTAACACTAGATAATGCTGAGGTAGACTCTACGACTCCTCTAAGGAGTACAAATGATGTCTAAATCATTAGAAATTAAAAAAAGGGAACAAAGATTTTTTAGATCTATTTCTTATTCAGCTACTGACTTAGAAGATTATGGACAAATCTTTTTAAGAGTGGCTATGAATCTGAAATATAGACTAAGAAAAAGAAATAAACCAGCTGCAGTATTTTATTGTGGCATCTCTAAGACTTGATGAAATTACAGACTTGCAGGGTGAGGATGGGAAATGAACGTTAATCTGGTCACTCTTTAATGTAACTCTGTGTGTTTTTGAGCATGTGTCTGTATAAAATAGATTTGAATGTAATAGTCACTATGTATTAGTATAGAGATATTTTTTGTTTCTGAATGTACAATATGTTTAACTGACTCTCACAAGTATTAAAAACCAGTCATTTAAAATTTATGCCATATATGAGAAGGTTATGAATTTGCTAATGTAAATATATTATCATTTCACCAACTTCTTGGATTTTGTTTTGTGTAATATGAAATACTAAGAATAATATTTACTTTAAAATAAACTATAAAGAGAACTTGAACTTACACCACAGATTATTCTGCTGGATGTAAAAGGCAGAAATGACCATTATGATTACTTTCTGATCTGTGTAATACAACCACAGAATACCATCAGTTTTTGCCCCATGACTATATCTGTGAAAAGAAAAAAAAAAACACAAAAACATTGGTTCATTCAAGATTGCTGATTCCACCCTATGCAGAGGCTATGTTCAGAATCAGGGAATAAGGTATCATTGTGACTACATCTAACTCAAACTTATGTTGTGTCTGCACAGAGATAGACAAGATGTATGTCAAATTCAAGCAAGGAGACATCCAGTATAGCCGAACTCTTTATGTTCTTCAATCTGGTTTTCTTGCTCCGTCTTGAATCCATCCCTGCAACTGACTTCACCGCCTCTCAGCAAGAGGGAGGATGGCAGCTGTCATTAGATTTATGGTTTGAGATAATTTTTCCAGATGGTGCACAGTATTTCGAACAAAAATTCTTACAGTACAGCTAAATATCAGAATGGGAGAACCATACAGGCATGCTGGAATGACTCCAAAGGAGCAAGGTACAGAACTGGTACAGCTAGAGTGATAATCATGATGAATTAGCTGCATACGAGTTTAGCTACTCCTTTTTTCTATGACTGATCATGTCATGGTCTTACCTACAGTTCAGAACAAAGAACACCCCACAGAAATAAGAAAAACTACAGAAATTCAGAAGATACACGAGAGTACCAAAGTTTTCTCTAAATCTTTTGAATTTTCATCCATGACAAGTTTTTATGACTCCTTTCTCACAGATAATTAGAATTTCCTATTTTTTTGTTGTCTGAAGGAAATCAGGTAGATTTAAATGAATATACATGCCTTTTATGTTTGGGAAAATTACAATTTTATTTTATTTTTTCATTTAAAGCCTGAGAAAACCTAGTAGCTTCAGTTTGAGGTACATATATGTGTGTTTTAGAGTAGTATGAGGCAAAAAAATGCCTTTCAAGTGAGATTTCCTGCATTCTTCACCTCTTGCCATTGTAGACACTGTGCTGAATATTTGAATTGCTCAGCAAGCACCATTGCATGCAGAAATAGCTGGCAATGCAGCAAAAATATATAAGGGAAAAATGAGACAAAACAATTATCTTACTACCCTGAACAGACTGAAGAAGGAAGCAATAAGCAGGTGGAATATTTTGAAGGAATGATAATTCAGAAAGCTGGAAATTACTATAGTTAAATAGATTGTCAATGTTCTGTATAGCAAGATTTTCCAAAGTAGGTTTCATGGAATGAGGGGAGTACTGATTACAGACATTCTCAGTGATCTGATCAATTTGGCTGCTGAGGAGCTGTGTTGGCAATGTGGCAGAAAACCAATCAAGTTCATTTACATTTTGAAAGCTATTTAGATTTTGGAGACTAAGCAAATTGTGGTGATGATCTATTCTTTGCAAAATGTTCTAACTGATTCTACTCACAGGTAGTTTCCCAGCCATCATTCTCAGGAAGTACTGACTGATGGTTAATTTTGTATGGATCAGTTCACTTGGAAAGAAGATTGCCTTTCTTGCCCATCTTATTTCTTTAGATTTTTTACACTTCATTTTTTCAGGTTGATGTTTTTGAACAGTTGAGAATGCTGCTCTTAACTGAAAAAAAAACAAAACCCAACCCAAATAAACCAAACCAAAACCAAACAAACCATAAATCAAACAACTCTAAAACAAACAACCAAGGAAAAGACTCTTCAATGTACAAGCTGAAGTACTGTGGAGCTACCTGAAAGGAGGTTGCAGAGGGGTGGGAGTCGGTCTCTTCTCCCAGGTAAAAAGTGATAGTATGAGAGGAAATGGCCCCAGGTTGTGCCAGGGGAGGTTTAGAATGGATATCAGGAAAACTTATTTACCTAGAGGGTAGTCAAGCACTGGAACATCCTGCCCAGAGAGGTGGTTGAGTCACCTTCCCTGGTGGTATTTAAAAGATGAGTAAACGAGGTGCTTAGGGACATGATTTAGAGGTGGAAGTGGTAGTGTTAGGTTTATGGTTGTACTTGATGATCTTAAAGGTATTTTCTAACCACTGTGATTCTATGGTTTGAATAGTATCTAAACCCAGATGGTTTTCCAGATGCCTTAGAAACTACTTCAGTGCTAAAACCATTGTAATGCCTCCCTGTTAAAACTTTTTTTAACCTTTTTTATTTCCAGTTATTTTTCTCCCCTAAACCAATGTTATGAGTTTTGTTCATATGGTCTAAGCTACTCTTTCCATGCCATCTCCTTCTCCATATGACTCTTCAGAGAACAGCTTTTGACTTGGACAAGCTGGTTTTGAATGTATGGCTGTTCAAATAATACCTGTCTCCCAGTTTAATTGAAAGATACAAACCTTATCTCACTTGGACTTTTCTGCTGAATTTTGATCCTAAACTCAAATGTGTAATTCCAGCAATTTATTGCTAGCCTTTCAGCATTTCCTGTCAGAATAAATGTATCTAATGGAGCAAGCCATGTAGAAAATAACTTCTAGCATTTTTTTTATTATTGAAACAAATATAAATCATTCCAGTGTTCAGCCCCAAGCAGAGATGATATCTGCCTTTAAAAATAGCTACTTCAAAGAAGTTCAGAACACATTTGCATAAAACAGTTGTCAGATTGTTTATGTTTAGTTCAAGGAGATGAAAATTAGCTGTAAAATGTTATGTGGGGAATTTGCTCATACAGTGTCCATAGGGATGAACAACTTCGTAACTTGGATTTTAAACAGAATGGTTCAAAAGACAAATTTTAAAATAATATTTCCCCTCCCATTAGGGTTAAGTACATAGGCACATCTCAACAGAGTATGAATTGCTTTTGTTTGCTTAACTTCTAACAAAATCTCTCCAGAAGGGGTGCATATTTAGTGTAATTTGATAGTTGGCTCCTGTGGTGGTAAATGGAAAATGTAGCAGAGGAAAAGTCTGTGTTTCACAGCATTGAATTAAAAACACATACCAGATATGCAACCAGTATGATACACTGAAAATAAAAATAACTCTTTCCTGTCCTATTTTTCAAGGTTATATTAAAAAAGGGGGGGGGAGGGGGGGGCGCTGCTGGAGGACCTAACCTTACCATATGAAAATTACACATTTCTGTGAAGATAGCAAACAAACTATAAGACTTGTTGAACAGAGAATTGTATTGAGCTGAAAGAAGACACCAAAGAGTGAGCACTGCTTACAATGTTTTTCTATAGGGGAATCAGATCCAACATGGCTGAATTTATGGCATCCCAACAGGACTAGACAGATGCAACACTTAAAGTTATATTTAAGAGGAGGTTATTGAAATGGGAGCCTATTTGAAGAAAGTCTGTGTATCCTAATTTGAAGATCACCGAATTAAAAAAAAAATAATATTTCCTGATTTTTAATCTTACTATATTTCCTGCATGAATTAGCGAAGCTTAGTATTTCTCTAAATTATTGTTATATAGTAAGGATACATATGTCAGTTATGTAGTAGGCTACTTCTACTAAAATAAACAAGGTCAGGACATTCCCAGGCACCTGAATCTAGTTGTCTATGTTGTCAAACTGCCTTCATTGATTAACTTTTAGAGTAGTCACAGGCAAAGTACAGGAATTGTCATGGGAAAATAAACAGATTCAATGAGGATATCCTAAGAGGTTAGAGAGATTAATGTGTGAAGAAGTCCATGACATTCCATGCTAGTTGTCCTTAACATTGGAAAGCAGACCTAGTCACATTTGAGTTATGAGTATAATTCTAAAGGCAGAGGGTCAGAAACATGAACCAGTAGTACATTACTTCAAGACACAGAGTTGTCTTGACCTTTTAATCTCATATATGGTCAAGGGAGAAATCAGTTGATGGATTATAGTCCAAATCTCTTCCTCAGATAATACAAAACCAAGATGCTGTGAGAAATTATCTGAAAACGAGCCCAGCATGACACAAAAACAAAAGTGAAATGAAGACATAGCATTTTGCATTCTTATACCATGTTTTCACTTATTAACAAAAGTGTATATTAAATTCGATATTGCAATGGGCAAATATTTTCTTTGGTAATACATATCCATGCAAAACTGTAAGGATTCTTTGTTTGTTTGGTCTGGATTTCTTTTCCTGGGTAAATCAAGATGGAAGAATTAGAAAGTCCATTATACTTTTGGACAGTCAGTTGCTGTACATAGATTTCCAAAATATTTTGATGAATAGTTTACTGTTAAAGTTATTGGTTTACAGGATTTTGATCCTTTTTAAGTTTGTTTCAGCATTTTTACTAGCCTTTTCCCAGAACTTCCCCTTTTCCCTTCCTATAACACCTTTTCCTTGTTCCTCATTCTGGTAGACTGTCTTTGAACAGTCTAAGATTAAAAATTTGGGAGGCCTTATTCCCTTTATTTATGTGACCCTCAAACCAGATTAATCACAGACAGGTAGATTCTCATTCTTTATTTCTTGCCAAGCCACTGATGATGAATATTTTCTGTTCTGTAGAAAGGAAAGGAAAGGAAAGGAAAGGAAAGGAAAGGAAAGGAAAGGAAAGGAAAGGAAAGGAAAGGAAAGGAAAGGAAAGGAAAGGAAAGGAAAGGAAAGGAAAGGAAAGGAAAGGAAAGGAAAGGAAAGGAAAGGAAAGGAAAGGAAAGGAAAGGAAAGGAAAGGAAAGGAAAGGAAAGGAAAGGAAAGGAAAGGAAAGGAAAGGAAAGGAAAGGAAAGGAAAGGAAAGGAAAGGAAAGGAAAGGAAAGGAAAGGAAAGGAAAGGAAAGGAAAGGAAAGGAAAGGAAAGGAAAGGAAAGGAAAGGAAAGGAAAGGAAAGGAAAGGAAAGGAAAGGAGAAATTAAATTTAAATGGGAAACATAAAACTCCAGAGACTTCTCTGCAGACGCATATAAAAATCAGAGAAGTCTAGGATGGCCATTTGCCTAAAATATTATATTAGGTATGATGGCCTATATGTCTGTCACTATTTTGGCATCTCACAGGCTATAATTTGCTCTAAGACATCAAACAATGTCATATACTTCCATGAATAGATTGAAATTACTCTGGAAAATGTTTATACTGCAGCTTACGACAGAGACTACCATACATTTTATAACTGAATAGAACATGGCTGCAAGAGCTCAGAAAAAAATGCATGTGTTTAAATAAACTTTCTAGTTTTTCTTCAAACTCTCCAGTGCTCAGGAATGTGGGCATATGATTTATGTCTTTTTTAAAAAAATTGCACACATCAGTTGCATTACTTCAGAACATTCTTTTAATCTGAAATGGAAAATGAGATAAAAGAAAATATTATTTTTTGCAAGGATTAAATAATTAACAGAGGCAATAAGATGATGTGTTTCAACTAACAAAGTATGGATCAATAGCGAAGAAAAGGATATCTGACAATGAAATAATTTTAAAAATCATCAGATTATGATCTCCAAACAAAAGACCTGTGGAGATGCATAGGGAAAGTGGGGTCTTCTTGTTTACCTAAACAAGCTCTGATCTTATTTTCACAAATAAGACTATTGTACTATCCTTTAAGTAGCTATATTTTAAATAAAATTAAATTCCACAATGCCAATATTTATGAAATTTCAAACTGCTATTTTGATTACATCTGTTATGATTGTAAGATGTATCATTTTTATAAGCTTATTTCCCTAAACTGAATAGAACTGTTTCAACTTCCTGTATGAAGTCAGTAAGTCTAAACTAGAAATTTGCCCTCTTAACAGCTACAGAACTACTGTATTATCTCATGAACTCAATCTACTCAAGCTTTAGTCAAATTTTTGAATCAGTTTTGTAAATTGTGCAGTACATGATATGCATCGGAATGTCTGTTGATGTAACAAAGTTCTTATAATGAACAAGAACACAAAATTCAGCTGTGTTAAACAGAATCAGTGTATTTACTATTTTCCATAGACCTGTACAGTCATTGTCCCTGCATCATTTATGATATAAAAATCATTTTTATCTTGTGTCAATAAGGTAGAAAACTTGAAGTTGCAAAATCATTAATCTTTTTAGGGTTTTTGCCTCTGTGCCTGTTTTGCTCTGGATCTCTTTTCTAGTCGCATTGCTGCTCATGGTCTGTAGATCTCACACACAAGTAAATGACTAGAGACAGTTCTTAAACTACTAGAGTATCAAAGCAGAAAGACTTTAAATTCTTTGGTTTCTGCCTTGAACAAAAGATCAGGGCAACATAATAGAAACTATGAGACCTGGCAACTGTCTTTCTGGGGGAAAAGAGAATTTGGAAGATGACCCTCAACAAGTGTAAAAGGCAAAGTATACATGATAGTTTCATAGCTAGACAAAAATAATGTAGGATGAAAGGTAAAATACAAATGTAGAAGAAGGCATATGACAAAAAAGCCCATTGATATCAGTTTTATTTAAAAAAGATTGACCAATAATGATCAAAGAACAAACAGCCAAACTCAAGTGTGTTTACTCACCAGCCAAAATTAGACTGTAGTTATAACCCAGGGCAACATTACATTTCTATGCACGTCTGCCAACATTCAGTGGAATCTTCACTTTGCAACTGTCTGTGATGCCCTACAGTGATAAATGAATACTGGTGTGTTAATTTGGGAGTGCATAAAACTGCATAGTTTAAAATAAAATTAATAGATAAAGATAGCCTTAAAAATTGTCCTTTGTATAAGACCTGTAGCTTGGAGCTGCAATGATAGACCTCCTTTTTTTTCAATAGTTTTAGATTGAAAGCATAGCAACTAAAAGTTGACACTGTTACTTTTTGTAAACCACATATTTTCTTTCCCTTAATTTGTCGTCTATTACTAATGTCCAAATATGTTTTCAAATTTACCAGTTTTTCAGACTATACAAAAAATATCACTAATCTTCTTGGAATAACAGGCATCTTTACGCCTCAGAAATCTATGCTACCCAAGACCATGAAAAATCTGCAATGTGATGTGCTAATGGCTTTTCTTGGAGGTAGAACCATTTCTGCACCTTTGTGAAGAGAGTCCTGAGGATTGGATACATTTTGTCAACTGTCAATCTCAAAATCATAAGGTTGCTTGGATATTGATATGAAGGAAGGGCTAAAGGTGAAGTCTGAGTGTTGTGTTTATTGCTCTAATAAGACTGTGTAAGGCCAAAGTCCTGGGGTATCACTGAATATTACTTTTGAGTCCCAGTTATTTGTTTTAGGATATTAACTTCTTCTAATGATTTCAGTGGTTACAGTGTTTCCTTAAAAGCACAATGTTGATAATTGTTCCTTCGCTCGGTGACAGTACTGAGAATTGATATATAAATAGTAATTCCTGATTTAACTAAGCATTTCAATTAGTCTGAAATGCTTCATCTGAGAATCTGAGACCACATCTG
Source organism: Antrostomus carolinensis (assembly GCF_000700745.2). Taxonomy (NCBI): domain Eukaryota; kingdom Metazoa; phylum Chordata; class Aves; order Caprimulgiformes; family Caprimulgidae; genus Antrostomus; species Antrostomus carolinensis. Next base: position 3,384 of record NW_010332732.1, on the reverse strand, counting down.
GATCACTATGTCTATTCCTGGGCTACTGAGTACAAGTGAGACATGGACATACTGAAGTAAGCCCACCAAAAGGTCAAATAATGGCTTAAATAACCTGTCACACAGAGAACGGCTGAGAAAGCTTGGGGTTGTTCAGCCTGGAGAAGACCAGGCTCAGGTACACCTGAATAATGTATGTAAGTACCTGATGAGGGACAGTAAAGGAGACGGAGCCAGGTTTTTTCTAAGTGGCATTCAGTGAATGAACAGAAGTTATTGTCCACAACCTGAAATACAAGAGATTCTGCTTAGATGTAAAAAAATACTTTTTCACTCTTAGGAGAGCCAAACACTGAAAAGACCATTTGTCCAGAGAGGCTGTGGAGTCTTCATCCTTGGAGACATTAAAAATGCAACTGGACAATGTCCTAGCTAACCTTCTGTAGTTGACACTTCTTGAGCAGGGCATTGAACTAGGTGATCGTCAGAGGTCCTGTGCAATCTCAGTGATATGCTGAGATTGTGTGCAGTATTTTGGTTTTTAGTAAAATTGCATAAGAAATATCAGACTAAGTACTCTTTTTTTATAGCATTTGGTGTCCATTCCCAGAAGCAAAGGGTGTACTATTGATGTTGTTCTTCCAATTTCCTTATCTTGCACCCTAGAGGTACATGGTCATCTAAGATGCGAGTACAGACAAAATTAGAAGCCTAACATGAGCTAGAATTCTATATATCTCTTCTATAGCTTTCCTGTGGTACTTCTAAAACTTTTAAGAGAACTAGCAGACGCTTTGTAGTAAGTTTTTCTTAGCCCTTCTTGCAGAAGAAGTTTTTCTTTTTGTAAAATAATTTTATTATCATTGAGCTTAAGACAAACTAAGAATGACCAGACATAAATATCATCTATAAAATGTCTTCCATTTAGGGTTCCAGGAACAGAAGAATCTGGATTCTATTCCTTATCTATGAAAAAAATACAGGTCTAAATAATCTCCTTTAATTGCTCAGTTTCACATGGTGCTTCAATGATTGAGATATGTGGTGCTCAAAAATCTTACCTGAAAATAATTTTTTTAAAGAAGTATCACTTTGCTAAGTGGTATCACCTTGGTGAAATTTATATTTGACTTAGTCAAACAATGTAGTTTCATTTATCTTCCCTTCTGAAAGACATCTGCAGTCAATGAGATTCTGAATTCATCGTGTAGAGTGAGTCTTCAAAGACCAAGTCCTGCACAAGATGTTTTGCTTCCAAAAGTTATTCTACCTCACTCCCAAAATTATTTAAAAACAAAACAAAACAAAACAAAACAAAACAAAACAAAACAAAAAAAACCAAACCAAACCAAACCAAAACAAAACAAAACAAAACTTCCAGTATAGTATAGGGGTTTCACTTTATATTGCTTGTTTACAATACACTTGTTTCCCATGACAGTGGAGGAAAAGAAGGCATTTCTAAAGTGTTCCTCTGTAAGGTTTTAAATATTTACCCTAGGATAGCATTAATCATAGCTTGAAACTGACACTTTCTCTCCTGTGGTCATAAACCCAGCTTAGGTTTTCTTGCTTAGTGGAAAAAATGTAGAAATTCAAATTTGGTCAGATGAATTTGACCTACAATTTTCAAATTGAGAATATTTTTCATTACAAAAAGCTAATATACTGAAAAGAGCTTGCTCATTTTAGGGAACTGGTGTAGAGCCTTCTGCTTATTATTTTATTTTCAATTCACTTGTACGTGTATTGAGCCGGCAATGAGCGCTTGCAGCACAGAAGGCCAAGCGTATCCTGGGCTGCATCAAGAGAAGCGTGGCCAGCAGGTTGAGGGAGGTGATTCTCCCCCTTTACTCCGCTCTGTTAAGGCCCCCACCTGGAGTACTGCGTCCAGTGCTGGAGCCACCAACACAAGAGAGACCCGGAGCAGCTAGAACAAGTCCAGCGGAGGCCATGAGGATGATCTGAGGGCTGGAGCACCTCTCCTATGAGGACAGGCTGAAAGAGTTGGGGCTGTTCAGCCTGGAAAAGAAAAGGCTTAGTGGAGATTTTATAGCGGCCTTCCAGTACCTGAAGGGGGCCTACAAGAAAGCTGGGGAAGGACTTTTCATAAGGGCAGTTAATGACAAAACAAGGGGCAATGGCTTTAAGCTGAAAGAGGATAGGTTTAGATTAGATATTAGGAAGAAGTTCCTCACTGTGAGGGTGGTCAGACACTGGCACAGGTTGCCCAAGGAAGTTGTGGATGCCCCCTCCCTGGAAGTGTTTAAGGCCAGGTTGGATGAGGCTTTGAGCAACCTGGTCTAGTGGAAGGTGTCCCTGCAGATGGCAGGGGCGTTGGAACTAGGTGATCTTTAAGGTCCCTTCCAACCCAAACCATGCTATGATTCTATGAATATTACACAAGTATACAATATTTTAATGTGTAGATGGACAGGAAGGGTAACATGTTACAAATCGTAACATGATTATTTCCTGTGTTAGGAATCCATGGAGAAATCCTTATCAGCACTGTGTGACTGATTAATATGTTGTCTGGAACCTGAGTTTCAACAGTGATGCTTATGGACTGAAAGAAGTTTTATTTTAAATATATGCTAGGCATGCAAACAAATCCCATTATTAAATAATGAATAAAAAACATTTTTTGTTGTGAAATCATCCTAAAATAAATCTGTCACAGCACCAGTGTTCCAATCATGAAACATAATTTTTAATTTATTTCAATGTGAAATTACTTATAAATTATTTTCATCTGACGGAAATGGATTTTGATTTGGTATATTCAACAAACACTGAAAATCTCCGGTGAACTAAGGAGTCTTTGACATCATCTGCTCTGATAAGGACAGAATATTTTGACAGTTTTATTTAAATAAACTATTAAAAGGGGAGCTAGCTCTAGAGAGGAACACTTGAGTGATTCAGAAAGTATCCCAATCTCAGATTCAAGGAAGTGTGGAACTGGCTGCCAAGGATCAGAAAAGTTATAGACTAAGCAGGAGGAATGTGGGTTTTTTTTTTTTTTTAATTTTATTTTATGGAACATGAAACCATTAGAGTTTTTTCCTGGAGAAAAAATGCTGATCAGTTTACATATCTTCAATTTCTGTAGAAACAAGAACTCATCTTCTAGAAGCTGGACTAGTAATCAAGAGTGGGAGGAAAGACAGAAAAAGTAAATATTCATTTAGCACAGAATTGTCAAGAACTGAATTAATCAAAGAACCATGAGATGTGCAAAACAAAACGTTTGGGGTTGTTTGGGGTTTCTTTTGTAAATTTTTTATATCGCAGTGCTAGAGGTCTTGCTAAGAAATGAGAAGAGTTGGAATTGCAAGCAACCATATCATATGGAATAATCATATATACTACTGCCCTCAGCCCCCCCCAGACCATTCCCCC
>NW_010332731.1:9723-12164 GCF_000700745.2 Antrostomus carolinensis | reverse complement strand
TGTTCTGGCAGCGCCGAGGTGCCGGGACGCCCATAAACCTCCTTCTCTGCTGCCAATTTGGCAGAGGCACAGGAGGCGGGTGGGAACAGCCCCCTGCTCTACAAGGTGTGCTCGTGGCAGTGGGGAAGGGGGTCACCCCACACTCGTGTGCATCAATTCCCATCGGATGCGAGCAGAGAGCTTGCACAGACACAGACAGACACTGCCAACGACATGAGTTACCAACAGGGCTTGTTTGGAAAAAGAAACGGGAGGAGCTGCTGACTGAAGCGGTGGCTGCACAGCCAGCGCGTTCCTGACACACTCCCATGGCTCAGCTGCCCTCCAACAACAGCAGAAATAAACTTACTGATTTAAAAAGAGAATTGAAATGAAGAATGAACTTATCAGCTGTCTCCGCAGGGAGCAGGGGATGTTACGTTCCGGTTAGGTAGACAAACAAATTCCAAATACCCAAAAGAAACAAATCAGCTTTTACTGAAGGAGCTGGTTCATTTCTTAAATAAAAACAGAGACCACAATCAAGCCAGTCGAGTTTAAACATCCTAGAGAGGGAAAAGGGCAGACGTTTAGTAAGAGAGAGAAGTTGCGAGAACTTGTGGCCAAGGATCGACTCTGGGGGTTGATTCTTCGGTGACCTCTGCGCCCCAGGGAGGGAGGGGGAAGGAGGGCAGAGCAGCAGCAGCGGCGAGATGGTTTTCGGGAGAGCACCGGTAAAACCAGAGAGGGAAGGTGCCTGGCCCTGAGCACAAGACAGTGCAGCTGATATCATCCCGCTGCCTCACCTACGCACAGGGAAGGAGCCTTTCCCAAGAAGGAGCTTCCTCCTTGCTGCGGTGCCGAGTCTGGCGTTGGGATTCCCACAGCCGCATCCCTACGTGTTGCTCCTCTCCTTTGACTTTTCTCCTTTGCTGTCCTGGTGGGGGAAGAGGGAAGAGAAGCCGAGTATCAGGCTGCCCCACCGCAAACACCGCGTGGGAGGTTGCGGCGCTATCGCCGGAGTCCTGCGTGTGCAAACACCCTCCACATCTGGGTGCCAAAACGCGACCACTACCCGCCTGCCCACACCACCAGCTCCCTCCGTGCCCGCTCTGGGCACAGCCAGCTCCCTCCAGCCAAGCTCTCCTCATGGTTAAACGTTTTTCCATGGTGAGGCCTTTCCAAGGTCACCTCAATCGGATGATCTCGTGGTGGATTTCCAAGCGCTGTGTGTTCCGCAGCCCTGTACCGCGCCACGCGCCGCCTCCCCGAACACAGGGAAACAACCAGCACATGCCTGCCCGGGTCTGGGCTTGCCACGATTCAGGATCACTCAGCTCCCATACGCTGAGCAAGGGATGGAAAAGGAAATCAAACACACAGGCAGCACCGTGGCACACACACAGAGGCACAGCTCACAGCGCTGGAGCGAGGAGACTGTGCCCAGTGCAGAGAAATGGCTCTCACCTCATCCCCAGCAAGCTTTTAGGAACCATCTACTAAGGTCTCAACATTTATTCTTCCAGAGAAGTCACTGCCTCCTAACTTAGGACTGGATTTTTCTCTCTATGAAGTGTTTTGTTTCCTACTCTGAGCAAATAATAATAATAATAATAATAAAAAAAAGCAAGAGTCAACTTTGGACTTACTTTTTACGTGGGTTTAGTTTTAAAGTATTTAGAAACTCAAATTAACTGGAGCCCTGCTTACCACCTGCAACGAGAAGCTGAGGTTTGGGACATGTCAAAGATGAGACAGTTTAAGTTTTCCTTGGTATTTTTTGGATGGGAGATGGAGACTGCAGCATCACACTGACCCCAACTACAGCATCACACACGCACAGACTCACACCGAGGGGACGGTACCTCGGGAGGTGGTGGCTTGATAGTCACAGGCTGGGACGTCCTTCGAGGTGGAGAAGGCTTGGGCTGCACTTGCTGCTGGACAGTGTTGTAGTACGTGACCCCTCCATAGACCTGGGACTGGGCCTGTGTTCCCCAGAGAGCAGACACGTCAGTGCTCTTTGCTGTGGGGGGTGCAGAAAGCTGCACCCCCTGTGAGAGCACCCCGTGCATCAGCCAGCCCTTACGGCACGCAGCCAGCTGTGAAAAGATGCTACCAAAGGTGAGCAGGCACAGGGGGACAGGGGGTGATTTGTGCTGTGCTCCCCAGAACCTACAACTCCCAGGAGACCCTCCCCTGCTCAGGGTCTCCCTGCTCTCGGCAGGGTGGGCAGGCACAGACTGCAGCATCCTGTGGCAGACGGGTTTCCTTTGCCCTGCAGAGTTTCCCAACTGCCACACAACGTCCGTGCTCTGCAACAGCAGCAGTTACCACATTTCTGCACAGAGAAGGCAGGTAACAGTTCCCCTTCACACCAAAATCCCCTCCAGCTGCCCGAGGGCTCAAGATCTGCCCCAAAATCAGGCTGGTTCCTTGCCAGGGCAGCTGGGATCAGGCCA